>NW_028258142.1:6881590-7184621 GCF_053883595.1 Heterocephalus glaber | reverse complement strand
ACTGGCAAAAAAAAAGGGGGGGGGGGATCTGGAAAAAATGAAATCAGAAATAATTTCTCACATAACAGCAGAGATTGTGATCATAGTGCAAGACATGATTAAGAAATCTAGAGAGGAGCTGAGGAAAATGATGGAATCCCAACTTAGGAAACAAATGGAATCCATAAAACAGATGCAAACAGATTTCTAGGAGATGAAAAACTCCATTGAAAATCTACACAGCAGAATGAGCCAATGTGAGGACAGAATTTCACATATAGAAGATAGGATTGAAATTAGTGACCAGGAAAAGAAAAATTGCTTCACAATTGTAAGGGAACATGAGTAATCAATCCAGCAGCTGCTACACAATGCAAAGAATAATAACATAAGACTGAATGGAGTCAAAGAAAAAACAAAAGAGAATGCAGATGACATAAAAAAACTCTTCACAGAAGTACTGGCAGAAAACTTCCCAAGCAGGGGAAAAGAACTTGACATACAGATAAGAGAGGCATATAGGACTCCAAATAGCCTTGATCAAAAAAAAATCTACACATAGGCATATAATTGTTAAGATTCCAGAAACTCAACAGAAGAACAAAGTTCTACAAGCAGTCAGAGAAAAGAAACAAATCACATACAAAGGAAAGCCCATCAGAATCACAGCAGACTTCTCAACACAAACAATCAAGGCAAGAAGAGCTTGGAGTGACATATTCCAAGCCCTAAAAGAAAACAGCCTCCAATCCAGAGTGATGTACCCTACAAAACTATCTTTCAAAATTGATGGAGAAATCAGATACTTTCATGACAAAGAGCACCTTAGGAACTTCGTGAATACAAACCAGCACTCCAAAGAATTTTACATAATATCCTAGGAACAGACATTGAGGATCACAACCCCAGGAAGCAAAGCAGAGTGAACCCATCTGGTGTGATAAGAAATTAAATGTAAAGGTGGAGAACCCAACAAAAACCAAAAGTCATGGCAATGACAAGTCAATATGTTTCAGTTATAACCATCAATGTTAATCATCTCAATTCACCAATCAAAAAAAAGAGACTGGAAAAATGGGTTAAGAACCAAAATCCAACAATATGCTGCATATGAGAAACACTCTTAATTTAAATTGAAACTCACAGACTGAAAGTTAAAGGGTGGAAAACAATACTCCATGTGACAGGAACCTGAAAAAAAGCAGGAGTACCTATCCTCTTTGCAGATCAAGTAGATTTCAAACCAACACTGATTAAGAGAGACAAAGAAGAACACTACATCCTTGTAAAGGGAACAATCCAACAGGAAGAGATGACAATCATAAATATCTATGCACCAAACACTTGTGTGCCCAACTATATAAAACAAATACTAACGGACATGAAAAGTCATATGTGCACTAATACAATTGTAGTGGGGAACCTCAACACCCCACTGTCACAAATAGATCAACTAGACAAAAAATAAGTAATGAAATACTAGAACTCAATCGAACTCTTGAACAAATGAACTTAACAGATGTTTACAGAGTGTTCCACCCTACAAAACCAGAATACACATTCTTCTCAGCGGCACATGGGTCATTCTCAAAAATAGACCACATACCCACACATAGAACATGTTTAAGTAAGTGCAAAGGAATTGAAGTTATCCCCTGTATATTATCAGACCATAGTGCGATGAAATTAGAGATCCATAGCAAAAGAAACTCGAAAAATTTCATAAACACATGGAAATTGAACAACACACTTCTGAATAACCAATGACTCACAGAGGAAATTAAAGAAGAAATCAGACAGTTCCTTCAATTAAATGACAATGACAATACAACATATCGGAATCTATGGAACACAATGAAAGCAGTCTTACGAGGGAAATTCATAGCAGTGAATACGCATATTAGGAAAACAGAATGAGTCCAATTAAATAGCCTGATGCTGAACCTCCAGCTTCTAGAAAAAGAAGAGCAGGACAAACCCAAAGTTCATACAGAGGGAGAAAATTATAAAAACCAGAGGAGAAATCAATGCAATGGAGACTAAGAGAATGATACAAAAAATCAATGAAGCCAAGAGTTGGTTCTTTGAAAGAATCAACAAAATTGACAAACCCTTAGCCAACCTTATCAGAAAAAGGAAAGAAAAGGCCCACATCTATGCAATTAAGAATAAAAAGTGGGAAATTACTACAGACCCAGCAGAAATCCAGAGGATCATCAATACCTCCTTCAAGAACCTATATGCCAATAAGATGAAAAACACAGAAGAAATACACAGATTCCTAGGTACATATGAATTACCAAAGTTGAACGAAGAAGACCTAAAATTCTAAACAACCCAATATCAACCAATGAAATTGAATATGTAATAAAAAATTATCAACTAAGAAAAGACTGGGCCCTGATGGCTTCACTTCTGAATTCTACAAGATATTTACAGAGGAAATAATGCCACTACCGTATAAACTCTTCAATGAAATTGAAAAGGAAGCAATACTCCCAAATCCATTCCTGGAAGTAAGCATTACCTTGATTCCCAAAGCAGAGAAAATCCCAACCGAAAAGGAGAACTATAGGCCAGTCTCACTATTGAACATAGATGCAAAAATCCTTAATAAGATACTGCAAATAGAATGCAGAAGATCATCAAGATCATACACCCTGATCAAGTGGAATTCATCCCAGCGATGCAGGAATGGTTCAACATATGCAAATCAATCAATGTAATACACTATATCAATAGAGCCAAGGACAAAAACCATATGATTATCTCCATAGACGCAGAAAAGGCATTTAACAAAATCCAACATGCATTTATGATAAAATTCCTACAAAAAATTGGAATAGATGGTCTCTACCTCAAACTGACAAAAGCCATCTTTGAAAAACCAACAGCCAGTATCATACTAAATGGTCAAAAACTAAAATCCTTCACAGTAAAATCAGGAACAAGACAAGGATGTCCACTATCACCACTCTTGTTCAATATAGTTTTGGAAACATTAGCCACAGCAATTAGACAAGAGAAAAAACTAAAAGGAATAAAGATAGGAAATGAAGAAGTTAAATTGTCATTATTTGCAGATGACATGATACTCTACATCGAAGACCCAAGAAAGACCCAAAAGTCTTCTAGGCTTAATAACCAAATTCAGTCAAGTAGCTAGTTACAAGGTCAACACACAAAAATCAGTAGCTTTCCTCTACATGAATGACAGACTCACTGAGAGAGAAATAGGTCAATTAATTCCTTTCACAATAGCATCCAAAAAACTGAAATACCTAGGAATCAACCTAACAAAAGAAATCAAAGACCTCTTGTCTGAATACTATATCACTCTGAAAAGAGAGATTGAAGATGATATCAGAAAATGGACAGACATCCCCTACTCCTGGGTAGGAAGGATTAATATAATGAAAATGGCCACATGTCCAAAACTGCTATATAGATTCAATGCGATTCCAATTGAAATCCCAGCAGCATACTTCACAGACCTTGAGAAAACAATCCAAAAATTCATTTGGAACAAGAAGAGACCCAGAATAGCAAAAGCAATTCATGGTAACAGAGACATGGCAGGAGGTATCACAATCCCCAACCTGCAACTGTACTACAAAGCTACTATGATAAAAACAGCATGGTACTGGCAATGAAGCAGACCTGAGGAACAGTGGAACATATTAGAAGGTGCAGAAACAACACCAGACACACTCAGCCATCTCATCTTTGATAAAGGAGCCAAACACCCTCACTGGAGGAAAGATAACCTCTTTAATAAATGGTGTTTGAAAAATTGGGTTTCAACTTGCCAAAGATTAAAACTAGACCTATATCTCTCACAATGCACTAAACTAAAATAGAAATGGATTAAAGATCTAAATATTAAAATAGAAACACTGGACTGGCTGCAACAGAGGTTAGGTAGAACTCTTGAAGATACTGGTTTAGGAAAAGATTTTATGAACAAAACCTCAGTTGCCCGTGAACTAGCACAAACAATCAACATGTGGGATCTCTTCTTATTAAAAAGCTTCTGCACAGCAAGAGAAACCACCAGCAGTATGAAGAGACAACCCACAATAAAAATCTTCATCTGCTTTTCTTCAGACAAAGGTCTACTGTCTTGAATCTATCAAGAATTTTAAAATATCGACCTCCCAAATTTAAAGACCCAGTCCAAAAATGGGCATCTGAAATGAACAGACATTTCTCAGATAAAGAAGTAGAAATAGCAAATAAATACATTAAAAAACGTTCAACATCCCTGGTCACTCAAGAGATGCAAATGAAAACAGTGTTGAGATTCCACCTCAGTCCAGAAAGAATGGCTGCTATTATGAAATCAACCAATATCAAATGCTGGCAGGGCTGTGGGGAAAGAGGGACCCTGCTCCACTGCTGGTGGGAGTGTAGACTGGTGCAACCACTGTGGAAATCAGTATGGAGATACCTCAAAGAATTAGGACTGGAAGTCCCATTTGACCCCAGTATTCCCCTGCTGGGGATCTTCCCCAAAGAATTAAAAGAGTCATACCACAGTGATATATGTGCAGCCATGTTCATAGCAGCACAGTTTGTGATAGCTAAAACTTGGCAACAGCCCAAATTCCCATCAACTGGATACTGGATCAAGAAAATGTGGAGGTTTTTTATAAAATGGAGCACTACTCAGCCATAAAAAATGAGAAATTAGAGACATTTATTGCTAAATGGATGCACACTGAGGTGATACTCTTAAGTGAAATAAATAGGACACACGTGTAAATACTGAATAGTTTCTCTGGTGTAAGAAACTGAAAGTGCAAAAAAGGACTAAAATGTATAATAGGTAATGTGAAATAGGAAGAAAAGGGGCAAAGAGGAAGGAAGTGGGAGGCGTAGGGGAAAGGAAAGTAGGGAATGGAATTAATATGAGAAAATGAAAAAATAGGAACAATATCTTTGTAAATAGGGTGGGATGGAGGGGTTGAAGGGAGGGCTGGGCAAGGGTGAAAAATAAGAACCAAGAGAGACTATGTAAAGGTGCAAATTTCCAATGATGAATGTCATTATATTGTATACTTAAAATGTACCAATGATTAGAATGAATAATCGATAATGTAAAATAGGAAGAAAAGGTCCAAAGGGGTAGGGGTAGTGGGAGGGGCAGGGGAAAGGAAAGAAGGGAAAGGAAAAATGAAGAGAAATGGAAAAAGTGGAAATAAAGTCTTTGTAAATAGGGAAGGGTGGAGGGGGTGAAGGGAGGGCTAGGAATGGGGAAAAAGTAAGAACCAAGTTGCATCATGTAAACGTACAAGTTCCCAATGAGAAATGTAAATGTGTTGTATACCTAAAATGCACCAATAAAAGAATTTAAGTAAAAAAAAAAAAAAAAAAAAAAAAGGCAGTGCCGACTGCCAAAAAAACCACTTTCATTCTATGATCAAAATATATGGTAAAGTTAACTACAAAATGCTTGAATTCAATGAATCCACTTTCATTCCATAGATTATACAAAAACTTGAAATCACATTATCCAAGCTGAAACAGTATAGCTTTGATAGGTACAGAGAACAGGAGCCATGCCTATGTTCCTCATATAAGAGAAACAATGGGATATTTAAGCTTGTATGTCTGATTTAATTCACTTAACCTTAAATCCTCATATGAGAAATTCATAATAAATATAAAGAGCAAAATAAATGATAGATAATAGAAAACAGGGAGATAAAGTTCATTCTCAAAGAGGAAGGGATCCAGAGATGGAGGAAAAGGGAGGGAGGACAGGGATCCAGGATGAAAAAACTTTATTGGGATGTGTTATATACATGAACCAAGCCTACACAGGAATATAAATATTATGTACTACAAACATGTACAAAAATGGAAGGCAACCAAGGGGTAAGTGGAGAGAGGAGGGAGGGACAAGGGATGAAAAAAGTAATTAAAATGTGTTATGTACATATATCACCTCCACGTAAGAAATGTAAACATTATGTGTTATACACATATGCTAATAATCTAAAACAAATAAAATATACATGCTTGACTCCATTATCTTCTATAAAATGGCTGTAATATCAACAGAACATTCTATATGAAAATAGTCTAGAAATAAGGAACACTGTGAATATATATTGGTTATATTTTTATTCTTTACATGGGGTATGCTGATGGCAGAGCAAGTAAGTTGTCACTGACTATTTAGGTGGCTTTATAAAAAGAAATAGAATATTTGTAGTTATCTAAAATAACCAAAAAGAGTAGTAAAGATTTATCAGGAAGGCTAAATTTTTATTTTGACTTAAAATTTATTAATCCAGAAAGAAACTATCATCATCACATTAGCAGGTTTCCTTGTTTCAAAGAACACCTGTAATTTGTACTATTGCTAGCACTGGTGAGATATCTCTAACTGTTCAGGCCGTGTGCTATTTAATGAAGGGCCTAAGAACAGGGATATACAATGCAGAGTCAGCAGAGTCCCTTTTAATCGATGAACAACACAAGTCTCTATCCGTGAAATACAGTCTGTCTGGATTTACATTTTTTCAGTTTCCAGTCCAGAGTTCATAAGCATTCCTCCCAGGCCTAATCATTTTGTGTCCTTAGTGTTGAATCAGTCTGCTTCTTTGTAGCTCAACATTGTGCTAACTTCCTGTCTTATTTACAAAAATGACAAAGCACAATCTTCCTTCAAAATTCATTGTATTTAAATGGTCTCCTGCTCTTAGATCCAAAAAATGTTTTGTTTGTATTTTAAAAATAATTTGCCCATTCATTTCTTTCTGGGGTAAAGAGTGGAAATAGAGGTCTTGTAATGCAGGGAGAAGGAACTTAATTTTTGTAGTAGCAATACATCCTCTCTTCAGCACAGAGAAGTGATGTTCTGTTTAGCTCAGAACTCACAGACCATCCAGGTTATGTGTTGCAGTAGTAGACAGAAGAAGCAGCAGTGCCTCAAGTAGAGTATTTATACATTGGTAAGTGAATAATCCAATCCTTGGAGAACTGCCAATGCTCAATTTTATTGTCTGTGATAATAAAGATGAAATAGTTATTTGATGAATAACATTTTCACAATTAAAGGGCAAAGGATTCTTTGGCTTTATCTACTTGATTACCACAGTCTCCACTGCTGAATGCAGCATGTCCCTAGATAGAACTATTAGCATAGGGCCCTCTAAATATTTGATGAACTCATCTGAGCCTTACACAAAATCCAATTTCCGGGTTATCACTAGCAGCACATTCTGCCTCTGAGACTGCTTCTCACTCCTAAAAAGATACAGACTTTGAAAAACAAAATCGCTAGGTGTTAGTAACATTTTGGGTGATACTGGCCAAGATAAGAAAAGATGCTAAGAACAATAAATCATTTAAGAACTTATCCAATAGTATAAAATATAATTGTATTGATTGCAGTAATAAACAAAGTTCAAAATAATTCTGAATGAGAGAGAGAGGTAGAGAGAGATAGAGAGAGAGAGAGAGAGGGGCATCTCATTTCTTTTAAAATGTAGCTCCAATAAAATACTAACTTTGGATTTTTATTATGTGTTTTCTATAATGCTACATAGTTAATTTCTCAGCTGATATTCTATTTGAAAATGAATTAGTAAAAAGTTCTTTAACTTTTAAATAAAATAAGAATAAAATGCAGGTAACTCTAGCAAGTAGTAAATTACATTGTCATTATAGTTTTAAGTATCTTAATAGCATTACATTCTCATTAGTAAATGTGGTGAAAAAAGGTGTGAATGGAATATAAATTATTAATCTATACCAAGAATATAAATATATTTCACTATTAAAGATGTATTATATCAGGGATCAGAGAATAATGTTTCAATTTTTAATCCTCTTACTATAGTCCAGAGGGGTCATGAAAACTAATGTTAATGTTAATTCTTAGGACAGTCATAAGAAATCTCAAAAAAAAAAAAAGAAAAAGAAAAGAAAAGAAAAAAAATCTCACTTGTCCTAAAGAAGCCTTTGAATCAAATAAAATGACCAATATCAGTAATGCTCTGAATGCTTCAATACCTACATCAATCTACAAATATACTCTGCTTTATGTAAAGTTGTATCTTCAAAAGATTCATGTATATCTTGTGAAATATCTACATAATTATAAGTTTCAGAATTGTTGTAAGTGAGTAATTGGTCCAGAAAAGAATGGTTTTTCTACATTTTTCTGGTGAATGATTGTGAGATCTTATCCAGCATTGGATATTACATTTTACATTCTCTTAGCTATTACACACAGAGAAGTGGGAATGCCATGCTTTGTGAAAAGAGACCACAAAAACATATGTGGGTCTCTCTCTCCCCTCCCTCTCTGCCTCCCTCCTTCTTTGTACCTTCCTTCCCTCTGTCATTTGCTAATTTCTCCCCCTCCCACTCCTTTTTACACAAATCATCACATAGCATTTGTAATATGAAAATTATCATTCAAAATTTCTTCCTTTTCTCATTATAGGGATTTAAGTTTGAAAGCACTGAAGAATGTAGCAACTTATATCTTGGATTTGTTAAAAAAAGTGTTTAATTGAATAATGAATATTTGTATGTATTGATAAAGTTTGATTGAAAAACTATATAAAACCCTTCAAAGATCATGTTTTCCAAAATATACTTTCTTTTACTTTCTGATGGGAACACCTATAACACTACAACTAAAAGAAGGTATGATTTAATGAAGTCTTTTAGTTTTTCAAAAACCTGCCATTTGATTGTCACCTCCACCTGTTGCAAGTGTTCCTGCCTCCCCTGACATTTCTGTGATACTTAAAGCAGCCAAAGCTCTTTCCTTGGGCATATTTTCTGTGTTGCAATCATCTGGTAAGGCAGTAATCCAAATAGTGTGAATGTTCTGCCATCTAGGAAGATTTTTTCCAAGCCCAAGGTAGAGAGGATTAGGAGGATCTTAACTCCATAGACACAAAGGAACTCTGGAAAGTGCTGGCAGCCACAGATATAAACAGTGGATGGGTAGCAGGAGTGCCAGGAATAAACCTAGAGTTATTGTAAGCTGCAAATACAGTGTGGAGATTTACTCTGAAAGTCACTCCGGCTTGGCAGACTAACATTGGAGAAGAAATCCACTGCAGCACCTGGCATATTTAGTAGTGGAATAATGAGAAGCCATTTTAAGAAGGGGTTTGTTATTTAGAACTGAGCTATTCTAGGAATCAGAAGTCACAGAACAACCACTTTTTAGGGTCTCTGGAGTAACCTGAGTAATTGAGTGAAAACAGCCACAAAACACAGTCCTGGAGCCAAGGCAGGCTAGTCACAGTCACCCTGAGAAGTTTAACCAATGATGACTTCAGCCTGTGAATGACTTGGTGACCCTACCCACTGTGGTGAGAAACCAGGTGGTTTTCTGAAGGGCTGCATCTGAAAGTACTGAGATTGAGTCTAGTGGCCAGGTTAGACCCCACTGCTGTCTACTTGTAGCACAGAACTCAGTGATCTGTTTGCTTCCCCCAACTGCCAACATGACCAGGATGTTTGCCACATGCCTGATTCCAGATGGAGGAGACTCAGAAGCAAGCGAGGCACTTCAGGAGCCCACTAGCCACAAAGATAAGAGATAAGAGTGATGTGGGGTGCCCAGAAGGGCACAGACAAACACTAAAATTATCTGGATTAAATATAGTCCTAAGGCAGGCATCATACCATTGATGACCTCACACAGCTGGAAAGATAGGGCAGGACTCAGCATTTACACAGCAAAATGTGGGTGTGGACATGCAATGGATCCTAGTTGTGATTCACTATCCCTCCCTCATATCTGGTTGATTTCAAAACTACAGGTCCTGGAAAGAAACCACACTGAAACATCTCCATGTGGAAGATTTTTTTTTTTTTTTGAAACAGGGTCTGACTATGTTGTTCAGCTGACATTGATCTCACTATGTAGGCCAGCAGTCCTCTTGCCTCAGCCTTCCAAGTGCTGAGATTACAGGTGTGCACAAACACACCCCCTACAATAAGTTTCTGTTGCATAAACCATTGTGGCTCTTTGTTGTCTGCCCAACAGAAGGCAGAACTCAGTCCATTTTTCTCCCCAGACCTCTCATAGATACCTCTCATAGTTTTTAGATGATTTCTTATAGTTTAGGTGAGTTTGCAGAATATTAAATTTTGTTTCCTTTTGCAGAATCTCAAAAAATTGTATTAATGGAAAGAGTTTCTCTCAGATTCTTTTATTCTCATCTCAGCAGAAACTGCTTATTTGTATTTTTAGCACATATGACTTATCAGAGTATAAATCCACATGAATTGCTAGTTCTCAGTGTTTTCTCTACTTTCTTTTCAGAGTCAATTTCATTTATTATCAGTGAAGTGTTCTCTTATGTATCCTTTTGCTGTTGTTAATAATTCATACCACCATTAGAAACACATCTTCTGTAGCTTGATCTCCCTTGGCTTTTTATTTTTATTTATAATATAGTTGACCATTTCTATCTCATGTCAAAGTAGTTTTATAAGTTTTTATTTAACCTTGTCCTCCTTTACAGTGGCAATGATTTAAAAATATATAATATGTACATATGTATATGGTGGAGCATAAATATAAATTTTTAATATAAATTTTAATGAATTTAATAATTATAAATTTAATATAAATTTTATCACATTGATTTCACTTTACATATATTTCAGTGGTGCTGCTTGACAAAATCAAGTTTGTTTTGAATAGTTATTCAATTTTTAGAAATATATAGTCACAAAAATGTTAAAATTCCTTTTCAAATTTGGTTCAGTTTCAGAGATTCAGAAAAAATTATCAACATGAGATTTTGTATACTAGCATCAAGAGTATAGGCATATTTTTCTATACTTTTCAGATATTTATATTTCTTAAAAATTAGTACTGAAAAAATTGCTGAGTAGCCTTTTACACAAAAATTAATACCTATTAATCAGTCAAGAAACATTTTTTAAATATGTACATAGTGGAGGTAAGAATGTTATAAATCATTTTTGAATTTTCAACAATAACTTTTTTCGCATGGCATGTTTTTTCATGAGAATAAATGGCATGTCTCTTCTATAATTAGATATCCCTGACACATATAACTGGTATATGGTTTTATTAAAGTATAAATGACTTTTTTTGTTTTCTGTGAGAATGTCATTTCTCTCTTACTCTGAAATAACATCTCAGAATATGATTGATAGGATGATAAATGTAATCAAATGATAACATTTTTAGTCAAAATTGAAATAGTAACTTTCTAAAGTCAAGAAAATTTTGTAGGACTATTTTTTACAAATACTACTAATTTTCTGCTTATGTAAGTATATAATACAAAATTGAATTGACTATGAAAAAGTGTTATTAGCTTCACATGAGTCATAAATTTCATCAAAATGTCACTTAAAAATAAATGGAAAGGTTTGCAGAGTGGATTGGCGCATACCTATCAGCAGCAAATTGCAGAGACAGAAGGAAAAGCATAGTCTTGTGAAAGATATTATTATTCCTGAAAAGAACACTTAGTGCTTCAGAAGAGGTGCAATAAAGCTTTATTGTCTTAATTGTACCATTAATATGATTGATGTTCTCCAGCATTGTCAAAATACTAGTAAGCCAAATAGTTAAATTTCTTTTACTGTGGACATATTGCAAAGCAGAAGAAGGCAAAAACAGAGCAGAAGCACAACATGCTGCTTCATCAAGCCTTCCTGTTTTGGTCGAAAACAAAAATCCATGATTGTACTCCCCACTTTAAACATGGTTGGGAAATATTTGGCCACAAGTTTTATAAAACGAGGTGAGAATATCAATTCAGAATATTTTTCTGAGGTCTGATCAAAACTATGGCAAATGCTGCTGCCAATTGCCATCCAATGGAAAGGCAAGTTCATAAACACACTCCAATGTGTCCTACTCTACCTTGTTCACCAGATCTGGCACTGTGAAAATTCTGGCTCTTTCCTAAAGTCACAGTGACCATGAAAGGTAAATGTTTTCAATCAGTTAAGGACAGTGAGGCAGCCAGAACAACACAACTAAATACACTGATGAAAGATTTCCAGATCTGCTTCAGAAAGTTGCAATAACATTGAGAACCATATGTGTACAAAGCAAGAATATTTTGGGGATGATTAATGGAAATACATCTTTTGTTATAATGATTTCTTAAATGTAAAAAAGAATCATATTTTTCTATCACACCTTGTGCAAAAATAATTAATTTTTCTTAATATGGGTCTTTCACACACAACTGTTTTGCACTAAAAGTGTTAACATTGACTAACTGAAAAAATCTGTACTAAAGAAGTGGTATTTGGGGGAATTAGATTTGAGCTATACCTTTCCCAGATCCTTCCTGGATATGTTTCCTAGAGCCATTCTTTACATTATGAAATTCTTGGCTTCTACATATATAAAATGTGAATACGAAAACTGAGTATTTCATTGAGTTTTTGACAGGAAAATAACTATTAAAATAAATATTTAATAAAACTTCTTTAAATTCTTTAGCACAACATATAACATAGTAAATACTCATTGATTAATAGTCATTGCCATTATGGTTTCTTAATTAGACATATTCCTTCAGGTTTTATTCTAGAAAATTGCTTCCCATGAAATTTTCTGTGATGATGAAAATGTTCTTGTTGCTTTTTCTGATATGACAGCTACTGACTATATGTGAATATTGAATACTTGAAATGTGGCCAGTTTCACTGATAAACTGAAGTTTTTACTTGATTAATTTAAATAAATTATGACAGGAAGCTTTTGTCAGCTGTATCAGACACAAAAGTTTGGGACTTTTCCTCATGCACATTCTCCACATATGTGATCCCTCCTGTAGCTAAGTATCTCCCAAATCTCCATCCCACTGTAAAATAGTATATAGTACCCTTGGGGCACTTTAGGTATTCTATTTGACTTCCCATATCCTTGTGACATAAGCACAGTTATTTTACATTTGCTGTAGATAAGAAAAAAAGAAAGTAGTTCACATTTGAATGAGGAGTTGGACAAAATGACTTTCATGGCTACTGTGGTGACTTTGACTTACAAGCCTGAGATAATAACTTTTTCTAATGACATGACTATTTCTGTAAAAGCTAGGAATAAGGTGAATTAAGATTTTCAGGTTTCCACTCATCTCTGATATTTATCTGCCCGTCTATGGAATGGAGGCTACTGTATCAGCAAAAATGTAAACAGACTTCCACCAAGAAACTGAAGATGCAGCCCAACCTTATGGAAAAAATTAATTGGATGTAAGGGCAGAGATGCAAGCAACTTTAAAGGGAGTTCTAGTAATGAGAATTGTGTGTGACCACTTCCAGATGTGAACATGGTAAATCTCTGTCTCTCTGTCTCTCTGTCTCTCTGTCTCTCTGTCTCTCTGCATATCTCTCTCTCTCTCTCTCTCTGCTATCTTGTTTTATTTCTTTGTCTCTGTCTTTCATTATTAGTTCATTAGTGTTCTATTTATAGGCATATGTACATACAGAAAACAAAACTTTTATACTATATGTATGCACACATATACACATACTGTATGGAAATATTTTTAAATAATAATGAAATGGTACTTTTTAATATGAACTTTAAATGAATTCCATTAAAGATCAGTCTTTTCTATACCAACCAAATAGTGCCTCCAAGGTTAGGCTCTTTAAAGATTTTCAGCTCTCTGAATTTAGCTAACTTTAACAGCTTGAAGAATACAATTGAAAAGAAGTTAAAGTGGAGATTCAACATGGCTGAATAGAGGAGGAGTCAGTTACATTGGAGATACTCAGAGAAAGTCAAATAAAAATACAGGTAATTTGAGAAAGGAAAAAAATACATCCTGATGCCAAAATCAATCTGAAAGAAGAGACTTGTGGATTAAACAAAACATAGGCATAGGAGTTTGTAAAAAGGTGAAGCAGTCCCACAAGGCTGCCAGTGGGAACCCCTTCTGCACACAGCACAGAAACTGCCACTCTGTGAAGTTCCTAAATAGCTGAGTGAACCCTAATAGTGTGGCAGAGTCAAGCCACACATGACAGACGTGGGGTATACAGCCCTTTACTTCTTTTACCCTCCTCCATACAGAGGACTTTATAGCATGGCAGCATATTTCACTAGCACACACCAGGGGTGAGTGACCAGGAAGCTCCTTCCTCCCCAATGCTTTCCCAGTTTGTTCTCAGACTATGAAGGGATAGCAAACAATCTCTGACTGAGTTGAGAGTCATCAATATTGGACTCTTGAGAGCAGAGCATCGAACCTGCAGGGACACACTGAGAATAAGGCAATCCCAAGCCCTCCAGGGAGAAACACACCAATGGAGCAGCGTGGTAAATTCTATATGCTGCGTGGAAACTGCAGGGTCAGTGAACCCCACAGACCACAGTGAACCCCAGTACAGACAGAAGAAGCACTTGCCATATCCCACCCTCATGGGATGAGAGAAGAGAGAGATTCTCCAGTGGAGTGGAACAGAGGAGGCTGTATAAGGTCTGGATGGGCCCAACTGAATGTGGGGTTGTCTTTGTCTCAGGGCTCCCAGTATTGAAATCCCATAGCGACTGGGCTAGCAACTGCTGCGGAGACATTTAGGGTAAGGAGACATGGGCGGGTGGCAGAAAGACATCCAGAGCATTTCTGGCTGAAGATTCAGGCACCAGACCCCCACAGCTTGAGGCCAAGGTCAACCTGCAAGACTGTAGAGCTGAAAGAACAGAATTGGCACAGTACCTCAGTCCTACAACAGGCTTGATGGGATTGCCTTGCACCTAGCACTAATTCTACTACAGACTGGTTCATGTCACCCTGCACAGAGTTAGGCTCTGACTTAAACACTACTATTGAACCATGGACACCAGAGAATAGCCAAAGCTTGTGGTCAGAGAAATTTCTTTTGTTGTTGTTGATGATGATGATTAGGTTTTTAATTCTTGTTGTTTGTCTTGTTTTGTTCATTTTTTCTTTTCTTGATTGTCTTTTTAAATTTTTTTCAAGTGTGTAAATATTGTCTTTAGTTTGTCTGATTTACTTTAATAATCTTGTGCTTTCTCTTTCATTCTCCTCTGTGTTTTGCAGTTTCCCAAAGCTTGAGGGATCTTCCTTTCCCCTTCAGAATTGCTTGTAATATCTCTTTATTTACCTCTCTATTTTTCACCTTGTCCTTCTTAATCCCCCACAAGGTAAAAATCACTTTATTAATGGAAAATTCACTGTATACAATTCCTGTTTGGGACTGAATTTTGCTTCTATGGTTAAAAGTACCAAATTAATAGTTGCCACACTCTGTCAGTTTCTAAGCTGTGCTTGATGCTATTGTTATTGCTAATTGTGTGTCATACTTGTTGGCCTCAGTTGTTTTTCCTTGTATGCCAACAACGTAATTTTCTGGGGTCATAAACATTACCATACTCTAAAATCAAAGAACTAGGTGCTGGGCCAAATAGATATCAACTGCTCAAACATAATAAACTGGGAAGGTAATATCTTGTAACAGACCCAAAGGCCAATATCCAGCTATACCAAGAAGATGTCTCTGAGGAAAAGTTATTTCCTAGGAAGACCTCAAAACTAGTGATAAAGCAAACTGTCAAAAACAATTTAAAAGCATCAGCACAGAAAAACCAATTTTTTAAAAATAGGAAATGAAAACACACAGAAACAAGATGCAACCCCAGACCTCCAGCACAAACAAGACAAGTCCATGTTATAGTGAAGAGGAAGAAATCGAAGCCATCCACCTGAATATTCTGAAGTGGTAGCCACACAAGTAACAAAACAGAGCAGGGGATTTAGCTCAGTGGTTCTGCTGCCTGCCTCGAAAATACAAGGTCCTGAGTTCCATCCCCAGTACCAAAATAAATAAATAAATAAATAAATAACAAAACAGATAAATGAGGCTATAGAAAATATCACAGCAGAAATAATTTCTCAGGTAAAGAAAAAGTTAATGACTGTAATGAAGAACTTGAATAGTGAATATAGTGTAGACACAAACAAAAAAAAAATTGAGAAGCTTAGGAAAATGATGGAAACCATGAATGCCCAATGTAGGAAAGAAATTGAATCCATAAAACAGATTCAAACAGATATCCAGGAGATTAAAAATTTTATTGAAAGTATAGGCATCAGAAAGAACCAATATGAGGACAGAATACCATATCTGGAAGACAGGATTGAAGTTAGTGATAGTGAAAAAGATTTCATAAAAATAGCAAATGACTTAAAAAAAATCAATCCAACAGCTGCTAGATAATGCAAAGAAGAACAACATAAGACTGATCAGAGTCAATGAAAAAGCAGGAGTTAGCACAAATGACATAAAAAATTGTTCACAGAATAATGGCAAAAAAATTCCAAATAAATGCAAAAGAATTGAACATACAGATAAGTGAGGCATATAGAACTTCAATTAGCCATGATCAAAAAATATCTATACCAAGGCACATAATAATCAAGAATTCAGAAATTCACCACAAGAGCAGAAAATTATAAGCTGTTAGAGAAAATAAACAAATCACCTATAAAGCAAAGCCCATCAAAATAACAGCAGACTTCTCAACACAAACCCTAAAGTCAAGGAGAGCTTGGAGTAAAGTAATTAAAGTCCTAAAAGAACACAGTGTTCAACCCAGATTGGTGTATACCACAAAACTGTCTTTAAAAATTGATGGAGAATCCCCCTCCAGCCAGGTACCCACCTCCATCCCATTGAAGGCCATGTCCCCAGACCTCTGCACAAGCCAGACTGGTATCTGGATCTACACTACAGAGGCACTCAGGGGCATAAAGGCCTTGGTTATGAGCTCCAGAAGATAGAGCAGAAGTGAACAACAGAGTGAGGGCCTCTCTGAGGCTCCTTCATGAAAATTGAATCCCACTGGGAAAGAGAAGAAAATCTCTGCATTCAAGGCACACTGGACCACTGTGGTTGGTAAGTTGGTGAGATCAACACTTCCCTTTGGAACTTGGACTCACTTCGGAAGAAGGGTAGCTGAAATCTGCAATAGGAGCTTGCAAAGTTCAATCTTTCAGAAGGTCAGGGAGCTCAACTTGGGCCTTGCAGGCAGAAATCAGCCTGAATCTCAGTGGACTACAGCTGGCTTGTTGAGACTAATCAACTTAGATCTGAACATTGCTGCCCATATTGTCTATTGCAACAGCAGAGACATACCCTGAAGGAGGCCCTTTTTTTTCCTTTCTTCTTTTTCTCTCTCTCCCTTCTTGTTCTTCATTTTTCTCCCTTTTTGTTTTTGTTCCTATCCTATTTCAGATTTTTTTCTCTCTCTTTCCTTGTCTGGATCATCATTATATTTATAGGAAGGTGAATACAACTCCTGCTCCCCTATTGCTATTAGTTTGTTTTGTTCTTGTCTTTGTTCCTTCACTCTTTCTTTTCCTCTTGTCTTCAACAGTTTCCCAAAGTTTGTGTGATCTTCCTGTGTTCTCTAACCTTATGTCTAACCATTCCCTCTCCTATCTCTCCATGACTCCCTCCCCAACTCCATTTACATCCTCATTCTGAAGGGTAAATTTGCTATCTTGAAGGATTTATTTACTAAAAATGTATTGTGGGCTGAACCTCGATTTTACTCTAGTTCACACAGTTAAAGGTGATAGATGAATAGCTACCACAAATTGTCATTTTCTAAGCCATGTTTGATTCTACTGTTGATGCTAATTGTAACACTTGGGCTAAATTGTGATTGATCTAATCAATTGTCTTTCCCAGTATAATGAAAATGAGATTGCCTAAAAGTCATCAAAGCCTGAAGACCAGCTATACCTGGAAGACACTTCAGACAAGCAATCATTCCATAGAGGTTCAATATAAGCAATGAAGTTACTCAAGAAAAGCAATATTGAAGTATCTAACCAGTAATTAAACAAAAAACAGCACCAACAACAAAAATAGAAAGGAGAAGACACCTAAATAAGGTGCAAACCCAGACTTCCAGCTCATCAAAGGCAAATTCTGGGGGAAAGGAGGTGGAAAAATATGATAATCAACCTGGATACCCTAAACTGACAGCACAGGAAGTAACAAAACAGATGAACAAGGCTCTAAAAAACTTTAAACCGGAAATAATTTCCCAGATAACCAGAGAGATGTTGAGGAGAATGAAAGACATGATTAGAGACTCTAGAACAGAAACAAATAAAAAAATAGATGAGCTGAGGACCGTGATTGAAGCCATGAATTCCCAGCATAGGAAAGAAATGGAATCCATGAAATAGATTCAAATATCCAGGAGAATAAAAAATCTTTTGAAAGTATTCACAATAGGCCTTTTGGGCCACCATACAACCACCCAGAGCACCAAGGAGCAGAGGCCCCCCTCACAGCATGGAGGAGGTGAGCCATGCGGGTGCCAGCAAGACACACACACACACACACACACACACACACACACACTGAAATGAGAAGACATTTAAACAAGTCTCAAAACCAGACTTCCAGATAACCTAAAACAACCCCAAAGGCAAACGAGATGGAACAATTTCATACTCAACCACCTAGACTCCCTGAACTGGCAGCAAAAGAGGATTTGGAAAAATTGAAATCAGAAATAATTTCTCAGACAGCAGCAGAGATTGTGGCAATAGTCCAAGACATGATTAATAAATCTAGAGTGGACACAGAAAAAAAACTAGAGGAGCTGAGGAACATGATGGAATCCCAACATAGGAAAAAATGGAATCCATAAAATAGATGAAAACAGGTTTCCAGGAGATTAAAAACTCCATTGAAAGTTTACACAGCAGAATGAGCCAATGTGAAAACAGAATTTCAGCTATAGAAGATAAGATTGCAATTAGTGACCAGGAAAAGAAAAACTTCTCTAAAAATGTAAGGGAAAAAGAGAAATCAATCCAGCAGCTGCTAAACAATACAAAGAAGAATAACATAAGACTGATCTGAGTCATTGAAGAAAAAAGAGAAAGTCCAAATGACATTAAAAAAACTGTTTCACAGAAGTGATGCCAGAAAACTTCCCAAGCAGGGAAAAAGAACTTGACATGCAGATAAGTGCAGCATACAGGACTCCAACTAGCCTTGATCAAAAAAAAAAAAAAATCTACACATAGGCAAATAATTGTTAGGATTCCAGAAAGCCAACAGAAAAACAAAATTCTACAAGCAGTTAGAGAAAAGAAACAAATCACATACAGAAGAAAGCCAATCAGAATCACAGCAGAATTCTCAATGCAAGCCCTCAAGGCAAGAAGAGATTGTAGTGACCTATTTCAAGCCCTGAAGGAAAACAGCCTCCAACCCAGATTGATGTACCCTGCAAACTATCTTTCAAAATGGATGGAGAAATAAGATACTTTCATAAGAAAGAGCACCAGAGGAACTTCATGAATAACAAACCAGCACTCCAAAAAATTTTACATAATATTCTAGGAAAAGACAAAGAGGATCACAACCCCAGGAAGCCCAGCAGAATGAATCCATCAGGCACGAAAAGACATTAAATGCAAAGGAGGAGAATCCAACAAAAAGAAAAAGTCATGACAATGATAAGTCAATATGTATCAGTTATAATCAGCAATATTAATGATCTCAATTCACCAATCAAAAGAAATAGACTGGCAGAATGGGTCAAGAAGCAAGATCCAACAATATGCTGCATACAAGAAACATACTTAATTCAAAAAGAACCTCATAGACTGAAAGTTAAAGGGTGGAACACAATACACCTGAAAAAAAGCAGGAGTAGCTATCCTCTTTGCAGATCAAGTGGATTTCAACCAATACTGATTAAGAGAGACAAACAAGGACTCTATGTCCTTGTAAAGGGAACAATCCAAGAGGAAGCAATGACAATCATAAATATCTATGCACAAAACACTAGTGTACCTAACTATATATATAAAAAAGCTAACGGACATGAAAAATCAAATAAGCACTAATAGTAGTGAGGGATCTCAATATCCCATTGTCACAAATAGATAGTTCAACTAGACAAAAAAAATCAATGAAATATTAGAACTCAATTAAACTCTTGAATAAATGAACTTAACAGACGTTTACCGAGTATTCCACCCCACAAAATTAGAATACACATTCTTTTCAGCTGCACACATATCATCCTCCAAAATAGACCACATAATCACTTGTAGAACATGTTCAAATTAGTGCAAAGGAATTGAAGTTATCCCCTTTTATATATATTATCAGACCACAGTCTGATGAAATTGGAGATCAATAGCAGAAGAAACTACAAGAATTTCATAAAAACATGGAAATTGAATAACACACTTCTCAATAATAAATAGGTCAGAGAGGAAAGTAATGAAGGAATCAGATAGATTGTACAATTAAATGACA
This sequence comes from Heterocephalus glaber, assembly GCF_053883595.1. Lineage (NCBI taxonomy): Eukaryota > Metazoa > Chordata > Mammalia > Rodentia > Bathyergidae > Heterocephalus > Heterocephalus glaber. The sequence goes on along the minus strand of NW_028258142.1, from coordinate 7,164,332 downwards.
ATGACAATACAACATATCAGAATGTATGGGACACAGTGAAAGCAGTCTTACAAGGGAAATTCATAGCAGTGAGTACTCATATTATGAAAACAGAGTGAGCGCAATTAAACAACCTGTTGCTGAACCTCAAGCTTCTAGAAAAAGAAGATCAGGACAAAGCTCATACAAGGCAGGAAATTATAAAGATCACAGCAGAAATCAATGCAATGGAGACTAAGAGAATAATACAAAAAAATCAATGAAGCCAAGAGTTGATTCTTCAAAAGAATAAACAAAATTGACAAACCCTTAGCCAACCTTATCAAAAAAAGGAAAGAAAAGGCCCAAATCCATGCAGTTAGGAATGAAAGGGGTGAAATTACAATGGACCCTACAGAAATCCAGAGGATCCTCAATACCTACTTCAAGAAAGTATACACCAATAAGATTTAGAACACAGAAGAAATGGACAGATTCCTACATATGTATGAATTACCAAAGTTGAATGAAGAAGACCTAAAAATTCTAAACAACCCAATATCATTCAATGAAATTGAAAACATAATTAAAAACTTACCAACTAAGAAAAGTCGGATCTTGATGGGTTCACTGCTGAATTCTACAAGACATTTAGAGAAGAACTACTGCCACTACTGTTTAAACTCTTCAATGAAATTGAAAGGGAAGCAATACTCACAAATTCGTTCTTGGAAGCAAGTATCACCTTGACCCCCAAAGCAGAGGAAGACCCAATTTTTTAAAAAATCAACTATAAACTAATCTAATGAATAAACATGCAAAAATTCTTAATAAGATACTGGAAAATAGAATGCAGAATATGATCAAGAACTTCATACACCCTGACCCAGTGGGCTTCATTCCAGGGATGCAGGGATAGTTCAACACACGCAAATCAATCTATGTAATACACTATATCAATAGAGCCAAGAACAAAAACCATATGACCATCTCAATAGATGCAGAAAAAAGCATTTGACAAAATCCACCATGCATTCTTGGTAAAAACCCTACAGAAAATTGGAGCACATGGTCTCTACCTCAATCTGATAAAAGGCTATCTATGAAAAAGCAACAGTCAATATCATACTAAATGGTCAAAAAATGAAATCCTTCACACTAAAATCAAGAACAAGACTAGGATGTCCAGTATCACTATTCCTGTTCAATATATTTTTGGAAACATTAGCCACAGCAATTAGACAAGAGAAAGAAATAAAAGGAATAAAGATAGGAAATGAAGAAGTCAAATTGTCATTATTTGCAAATAACATGATACTCTACATCAAAGACCCCAAGAACTCCACCAAAAGTCTTCTAGACTTAATAACCAAATTCAGTAAAGTATTTGGACACAAGTCCAACACACAACAATCAATAGCTTTCCACTACACAAATGACAGACTCACTGAGCGAGAAATAGGGCAAACAATTCCTTTCACAATAGCATCCAAAAAACTGAAATACCTAGGAATCAACCTAAGAAATCAAAGACCTCTGCTCTGAAAACTATAGCACTCTGAAAAGAGAGATTGAAGATGATATCAGAAAATGGAAAGACATCCCCTGCTCCTGAGTAGAAAGAATTAACATAGTGAAGATAGACATACTTCCAAAACTGCTATATAGATTCAATGCAGTCCCAATCGAAATTCCAGGAGCATACTTCATGGACCTTGAAAAAGTAATCCAAAAATTCATTTGGAACAAGAAGAGACCTAGGATAACAAAAGCAATTCCAGGCAACAGAGACATGGCAGGGGGTATCACAATTCCCTACTTGAAACTATATTACAAAGCTACTGGGATAAAAACAGCCTGGTACTGACAAAGAAACAGACCTGAGGACCAGTGGAACAGATTAGAAGATGCAGAAACAACTCCGGACATACTCAGCCACCTCATCTTTGACAAAGGAGTCAAACATCCCTCACTGGAGGAAAGATAGCCTCTTTAATAAATGGTATTGGCAAAACTAGATTTCAACCTGCCAAAGATTCAAACTAGACCCTTATCTTTCACCATGCACTAAACTATAATAGAAGTGGATTAAAGATCTAAATATTAAAACAGAAACACTAAACTTACTGGAAGATAAGTTAGGTAGAACTCTAGAAGACACTGGCATAGGGAAAGTCTTTATGAACAAATTCTCAGTAGCACGGGAACTAGCACAAACAATCAACAAGTGGGATCTCTTCTTATTCAAAAGCTTCTGCACAGCAAGAGAAACCACCAATCTTGTGAAGACAAAACCCGCAATGTAGGAAAGAATTTTCATCTGCTGTTCCTCAGACAAAGTCTACTATCCAGAATCTACAAAGAACTTTAAAAAACTCAGACCTCCCAAATTTAAAGACCCAATCAAAAATGGGCATCTGAAATGAACAGACATTTCTCAAACAATGAAGTAGAAATAGCAAATAAACATAAGAAAAAATGTTTAACATCACTGGTCATTGGAGAGATGCAAATGAAAACAATGCTGAGATTCCATCTCACTCCAGAAAGAATGGCTGCTATCATGAAATCAACCAATAACAAATGCTGGTGGGGCTATGGGGAAAGAGGAACCATGCTCCACTGCTGGTGTGAGTTCAGACTGCTGCAAACACTGTGGAAATCAGTGTGGAAATTCTTCAAAGTACTCGGAGTGGAAGTCTGATTTGACCCAGTTATTCTCCTTCTGAATATCTTCCCAAAATAATTAAAAGCTTCAAACCACAATGATATATGTTCACCCATGTTTGTAGTGGCACAGTTTGTAATAGCTAAATCTTGGAAACAACTCAAATGTCCATCAACCAATGAATAGATAAAAATGATTTTTTTATACAATGGAGTATTACTCATCCATAAAGAAGGATAAAGTTGAGACATTTATAGCTAAATGGATGTACTTTGAGACCATACACTTAAGTGAAATAAGTTGGACATGTGTAAATATCACACTGTCTCCTTGGTGTGAGAAACTGAAAGGGTAAATAAGGATCAATATGTGTAATAGATAATGTGAACTCAGAAGAAATTAATCAAAAGTAAAAGGGAAGTAGTGAGAGGAGAGAGGGAAAAGAAGGAAGGGAAAAGAAAAAATGAGAAAAGAAGGAAAAAATGAAAGCAAAACTTTTATAAATAAGTTGGAAAAGAGGGGTGTGTGTGTTTGACAATAAAGTTATTTTATTTTAAAAAAAAAAGAGGGGTTGAAGGGAGGGGAGGGGAGGGGATTGGAAAAAAGACAGGAATCAAGATATGCCACATACAGGTATAAATTCTCTGCAATGAATGTGATCATTATGTATATCTGAATTGTACCAATAAAATTAATTAGAAAAATCTCTGCCTGCATATGTTTCTTTAGAAAGAGACAATATTCATATATTCTGGCAATGATTATATTTTTTGCCACTATAATTATTAGTTTGTTGTTTCTATAATTTACAACTTTCTTTCTAGTGCCCATATACTTTTAAAATTTTCATGTTTTATTTTACATTTTCACAGATAATTTGCCCAACTGAGCAGTAGTTTTGACTTTCTTTGCATGAGGTGTGGCTCTGTTTTCTGGGTGTAGAGGCTCATCATAGCCAAGGCACCACAGCCAAGACTGAGTCCTGAGACATAGCAAGAAGAATTAAAACAGAACACAGCTTCTAGAACCCAAGATTCCTAAGCCACTGGCCAGAGTTTATTATTTGTAGCCCTCACAATGAGTTTAGAGGATATGTCTTTCATAATGATAAATTTTGAATGATCCAAACAATTGGAACACCTTTATGTCTCTTCTTTCCCTAACATTGCTACTTCAATATTTCCTCTTGTTTCAAGTGAGCTCACTAATGTAACAGGTAATGTTTTCTTTCAGAAAGACTTTCCTTACTATTACCAGTTTGAGATTGGAACCCCCTGTGTGCTCTGTAACAAACTAGATCAGTCTCTATCCCTACCTTTACCACACGATGACAATTTAGGTCTACATCCTTGTTTCGGTTCAGAAATTTTTATTGACAAATATGGAGTATTACTCTTCTCTCAATTACTAAGAGCTAAAAGCTAATTTGATATTTACACTCTGGTGAAATTTTGCTGTGAAAAAATTGAATAAGATGAAAAATGAGGGAATGAATTGCATGAGTGAATATAAATAGGTCGGTGCAAGGACAAATAATGGAACTTCAGTTTTCTGAGGGTAAATTAGAAACATAAATACTTCACGAACTTTCTCTTACCAAGAGCTTTTAATCCATGTGACATCAGAGACTGCTAAGATTAAGAAAAGAAAATGCTTGCATGCTTTCAACTGTACTTTAAGAAAATCTGTATTTGTCCACATTAAAAATAATTACAGGGCTGGAGATTTAGCTCAGTGGTTTTGCCGCCTGCCTCATGAGCGCAAGGTCCCGAGTCCGACCCCTGGTTCCAAAATAACAAAGATAAAAATAATTATAGTCACTCTACTAGGTATTCTCCTTTACATATCAAAAGTAGCAACTTTCAGGGCCTCTCAAATCACTGGTTAACAAACAATTGTTGCTTAATAAATGTCTATATAAGGGATACAAACACAATGTTTGCAAATCAGGAAATGAGCCACAGTCTTGGAAATGAAGAACTGATGACCCAGACTGAGATCTTAATGAGGTGCCTGACTGAAGAAAGATAGCAAAAGGGAATAAAAGATCAGAGAAGGAATGATGATTGCTGCCAGAAAAGTAATAAGAAATGGAGGAAACATTTCTCCTCTTCAAATTTCCCTCCTTTACATCACTCATGATGTGTGAGATGCAGACTGAGAAACCCTAAGGACTTTCTCTGACAGTCACATCTTACTTTTGAACACCCTGTAGTTCAATAATTGCACTTTTATGGAACAAAGCCTATTTTAAGATGTATTTTGAGAATATGTATATAATGCTTATAAATATTCACATCATACAACAGAATACAAAATTCTGCAAAATTATATTAATTATGGTTATTATTATTATTATTGTTATTATTATTATTACTATTTTGGAGACAGGAATTTGTCATGTTGCCCAGCCTGGTTTCAAATCCTGTGCTCAAATGACCCTCCCAAGCTCTACTTACCAAATTAGGGGGGACTACAGACATGCACCACCATGCCTAATTCACTTCTGCTAAATTAATGAGCTACATATAATAGAATAAATTTTCAAATATGAAAATTATGTTTAAAATTATGTTAGATTTACTCTGTAGATGGGTGACTTACTAAGCATAAGGCAACACAAGAATTCTTATTGTGACGTATTTGACCATTTTTAACTTTTCATGTCAAAAATAATCATGAACATGAAAAGAAAGCAGAAATTGGAAAAACATAATTTATACAAGTTTGGCAAATTAACTCTTACAAATTGAGGTTTAATTAGTAAGAAAAAGAAATTCATTATTGACCCATTAGATTTTCCAGTCTAAAACCCAAGAGTCCCGCTTGATCTCTCCTCTCCTTCTGCCCTGCCACAGCTTTGACATAACTTTCTAAATTCCTCTGTTGAGGACAACTGTAGCAGATACTATGGTAAATCACCCAGGACCCAGAAACCCACTCCCTTCAGGATTCCTCATTGCACTTGTCTCTCAGTGGACCCTTTCCTGGAAATTGGCTACAGGGAGCTGCCCAGCCAAGACTGCTCCTTCTGCCCTGGACAGATAACTTCCCTTCACAGACTGACTTCTTTCTTCATCAGATGCAACCCCCAGTGCTTTTAATAATATAGGGAGAAATATAACTTTCAAACTACTATATCAAATATACCAAGTTCATGTTCCCTGAAATTGAAGAATGAATTCCAAAGACAAAGAAGGTTAAAAGTAGGACAGATTTACTGGGGAATAGGAATAGATTCTGAGAGACAGGAGGGGTCCAGAACTGGGTTGCCACTGAGTCCATTTCTCTAATAATGAGAGCAAAATTGAGCAAAATCATGAGATGGGTACAAAATCATGAGATGAGTACAATGTAGGTCAAACTATAGTCAACCAATAAGATACCAAGCATAGTTACTTAGCTAATATTTACCCAATAGAGAAGCATATCACATAGCAAGGGTACATGGAAAAAACAAAAGCATTTTTGGAAAAGGATGGGTCCAGAGATTCTGGTCACACACCAGGATGACTGATGTTTATCTGGACTTTTACTGGACCAGGTGATACCAATTATAGTATGATTCCAAGTTATTGCTTATCTATCCCTTCAGGGAGGCATGTAGGACTGGTAATTGCATCTTTATCTTGAGGCCTGACTTTCAAAAGATGTGCCTTTAGCCAAAATTCTGATGTCTTTAATTTTTTTGCTGATGTCCTTAAGGGTTCAGTCTCTCTCTGACTGCATATTAATTTCTATCTAACTTAGCTTCCTATAATAGTTTCGAATGCAATATTACAGAATTCTGTTTGTATAGTACCATGGATTCATTCTATTCTCAGAGAAGCTTATCATTCTACCTAAGGTCCCATCAGAAGCAACATACTTTGTGTCCTTCCTTTCCAAAAGCATCTTGTTATGTTCTTATACATGATCTGCTGGGTTTTTTTTTTCCTACTAGAGTGAGATTTCCCTCAAGCAAGGAGTGAGACACTCTTTATCCCATAGTATCCAGAGTCCCACTCTGACACCATGAGGTCACTACTGGGTCTGCCCTCAGGGAATAACTTGTACTGTGAACTAGAAATTTGCCTAGAGAGTACATTTTAGGTGTTGTTATCACACATACAGAAAAGGGTAACTGTGTGAATAATGGATATGTTAATTTTCTTGACTATCGTGACCATTTCACTGTGTATAAAAAAAAACCACTATCAGTATGTGCCTGAAACACATGCAGAAGAAAAAAACAGAAAATACTTATCTTTCCCCTGCAATGACAGCTGACATCCTCCAGCAGCAATTCTTGGGGACTTCTAAAGAGAGCCAGGCTCCTCTGTGGAAGCCCCTAGTCCAGTGGTGGCAAACCTACAGTACACGTGTTACTGAATTTTTCTAAGACAGAAGATATTAATGTATGAGTTGTTTTTTATTAAATTAAAACATCGCTGTTCAGATTGAATGGCAGCGTTGTCACTTTGCAATAAATAAATGGGTTTGTGGTTGCAGTTTGGGCACGCAGTCTCTGAAAGTTTTGCTATCACTGCCCTACTCTGTGAGTGACCAAGGTAAGGCACCAGGTCCTGCCATCTCTGTCCTGAGTTCTGCCTGGTGGTCTAAGTCCTCCATGCCTAGTTCTGCTTCTTCCCCCTTTCCTCTCAGGAGCTCCAGGCCAGCAAATCTGCAGGTTTTCTGACCACTCCTGCCACTCTAGCAGTTCTCACAGATGCCTCTCCAAGCAAACCTTGTGCACTCCTCACCTATCTCAGTATCTCTTCCCTATAAGAGAAATGTAACTGGCAAAACCAACCATAGAACATGGCAAATAATAATGTTATAGGTTTGTGGTCAGAATAAATAAAAAACACTGGCAGCACAAAATTTCCTGACAACAGAAAAGAAAAACGTTCAACCTTAGTGGGAGTCAAATAACTAAAACAACCCAATTAGCACAACTGTAAGGCAATTCCACTGTTGTTTTCCTGGTATTCGGGGGCGAGTTGATTTCTCATGCATTTTTTGTCATGAATTGTAGCCTGATCTCATCCATGAACATGGTCAGCTTGGATTGATACAGAGTCTATAAGAATCTCACAATGGTAAGTAAATGGATTCACATACTCACCTCTCTCTCATGATGCTTGATAGCAATCTTGGAATTCATTTAAGAATAACTTTAATTTTAAACTTATTTTGAAAAGAATCTAATACTAAATTTTCTGTGTAGACAACTGAAAAAAGTCTAGAGATCTCGCCCTCATCTGTGAGCATCCACTTAATTCTCCTCAACTTTAGTGACATGGAAGTTAATGAATATTTCTGATAATCTTAGCAGATCTAGTAGTACTAAAAAATCTGATTTTTTCATAATAAAAAGATTTTAATTTTTAAAAATCTTCAAATCTGCATTTAATAATCTTGAAACTGACTGGGCCTCATATTACTCTTCTAAAATAAGTCTAAGGAAAAGAATATCTGTCCCAGGGATAGGGGATGAAAAATGAATTAAGATGTATTATGTACATGTACCAACTCCACACAAGGAATGTAAAAATGTACTAATAAAAAATAAAAATTTAAAACTTAGAAAAGAGTGTCTGTTTCAGATTGAAGGTAAAGTGTGATGAAATATCAATAAAAGATTATAGATTTGAGGGTCGGGGATTTAGCTCAGTGGTTTCGCCCCCTGCTGCACATGTGCAAGGACTCGAGTTCGATCCCCAGTACCAAAAAAAAAAAAAAGATTATAGATTTGAAATATTCTGCTCAATTTAAAAATGGCTATTTGAAAGTAATATCACATGAAAAATGTTGAAGTTCCTTGCTGTTCTTGATTTTATATTATTCATCCTTAAGTTTTCCATTTATAATACAATAAAATATGATGGATATCCTAGAAAATGCTAATAGAGTGATTGGGCTTTTTCATTTTCTAAATATTTTTCAGAGAGGAACTAAATGGTCGACTTTTCAGTTTAAAAATAAAACAAAACAGAAACAAAAAATCTTGACAATGAACTAAATAAAAGATATTTACCTTTATAATTTTAATCATTTTCAATAGAAGTTACTGATAACTTCTAAAATTTAAAACAGTATCATTATAAACTTCTTTGGATTTTTTGTTTGTTTGTTTTTTGTTTTGTTTTGCTTTTCATTTTTTTATTAGCCTCCTGGGCCACCACCCTGTGCACTGTGATCCTGAACTGGAAGTCACCTCAGCGTAGAGGAGCAGCAGCAGGCCTTAGGTCCCTCGCCACACCCAGGAGCACCCCTCTCTTTCAGCCTGTGAGTAACAAAAGCATGGATGTAAATGTGCCTCAGAGTGAGAATCGAACACAGTAATATAAAAAAGTCAAATAGAACTAACTTCTTGAAACTACATATAAAAATTGAATTATTACAACTAAAGCAGCAAATCAAAATGTCTGCTGAGGTTTTCTGGTAAGAACAACAACAAAAAATTAGTTGGTGCCCATGTTCAGTAAGTCACTACCACTGACAAAACTAAATCCAGAACAGGAAATTGAAAAGTGCATAATGAAATTAAATCTTGGATCAAGTATTTATGGAAAATTGGAAATGTTTGTCTTGCAGAGTTGATGCATAATGATTTGGAGAGGTATTAAAGTTTGTCTGATCCAGCTTTGGCCTCGCGTTCCACATAAAAAAGGATGTAGGCCTTTGCTTTCCCTATGGTCTCTTCATCAGTCAGTGTCACAGTGCTGTCATTGAAGTGGAACCAGCGGCCTTCATGAACTGCGTAGGCTGTGTAATGTCCAGAGCCGACCCCGGAGCCGTGGTACACCACCACCGCCACGAGGTCATACAGGCAGCTCTCAGGGCCACTGTTCTCGGGCTCAAGTAAGTAGCATTTCATGTCCAGGCCTCTCAGTGGAAACTCTACGTAGGTATCAACTTTGTTTCTTAAATATGTTGCCCAATGAAATCTTTTCAAATGTAAGCATAGCACCTTGGGAAGTTTTTGAATCTAGAACTTTTTTGTAGACTTTTGTTTCTTTTTACATTTGTGGCACATATATAATTCTGTCTCGTCGAGATCTTCTAAGTCAGTGAAACTGCGAAGACAATCTCGTAACTAACAAACTGGTCCGTTTTCTTGATTCTTAGAGCGCTTACTTCTGAACTGACTTGGACTATCTAATGAAAGATCTAGGAATGGATCAAACTTCCTGGACTCTGTCCCACATATGAGGCAGTTGACCTCATTCTGGAGAATGCCTCCGAATATAGCTGTGACAACAGTTGATGCCCCATTTATGCAGCATTTGTTACTTGCAGACAGAGAAGAATTTTCCTGCAGCATTGCCAATCGGGAAACACCATTGAAACCGCTCTGAAGTTCCAAGTGTAGGTGGTCCAGAAGGTAGCGCATGAACTCGTGGGCATCCTGCTGCTGATAGCCCCTAAAATTCAGCATAATCTTCCAAAGAACATAAAACAAGGACTCTGAACTAAAGGCAGTCTGGCTGCCTTGCCATAAAGCACAAAGTGTCTTTCTAAATTCTTCTACCAAGGACATATTGCTGTCCCCGTGGCTCCTGGTGTGGTACGTTCTCCTTCCTGCTGTTTTTCCATTCCTTAACTCCACTGCAGGCAGTTCTTCGAAATAACAGCAAAACTGCTCCATGTTACTGACTGAAGGATAGCATTCATGAAACACATGTTGCCCAAATTCCGAAGACCTGTAGCACAAATGGCAGTGGTGCTTCCATTTACTTTTAATAATTTGCTGTTTAGTGACGAATTTTCCAAAAGTTTTCTCTTCCTACACAACAGAAATCCAGAGGATCATCAATACCTACTTTGAAGACATATACGCCAATAAGATGGAAAACACAGAAGAAATTAACAGATTCCTAGATAAGCATGAATTACCAAAGTTGAACGAAGACCTAAAAATTCTAAACAACCCAATAGCAATCAATGAAATTAAAAATGTAATTAAAAACTTATCAACTAAAAATCCCTGGAACATGATGGGTTCACTGCTGAATTCTACAAGACATTTAGGGAAGAACTATTCCCACTACTGTTTAAACTCTTCAATGAAATTGAAAGGGAAGCAATACTTCCAAATTCATTTCTGTAAGCAAGGATCACCTTGATCCAAAAACAGAAAAAGACCCAACCAAAAAAGAGAATGGGCCAATCTCACTAATGAACATAGATGCACAAATCCTTAAGATACTGGCAAACAGAATTCAGAAAATCATCGAGAACATCATACACCCCGACTAAGAGGGATTCATCCCAGGGATGCAGGGATGGTTCAACATATGCAAATAAATCAATGTAATATACTATATCAATAGAGCCAAGAGCAAAAACCATATGATCATCTCAATAGATGTAGAAAAAGCATTCCACAAAATCTAACACTAATTCTTGATAAAAACCCTACAGAAAATTGGAATACACAGTCTCTACCTCAACATGATAAAAGCCATCTATGAAAAACCAAAAAACAATATCATACTGAATGGTCAAAAACTGAAATCTTTCACACTAAAATCAGGAACAAGACAAGGATGTCCACCAACACCACTTCTGTTCAATATAGTTTTGGAAACATTAGCCACAGCAATTATACAAGAGAAGAAATAAAATGAATAAAAACAGTAAATGGAGAATTTAAATTGTCATTATTTGCAGATGACATGTTACTCTCTATAGAAGACCCCAAGAACTCCACCAAAAGTTTCCTAGACTTAATAACCAAATTCAGCACAGTAGCTGGATACAAAGTCAACACACAAAAATCAATAGCTTTCCTGTACATGAAAAACAGACTCACTGAAAGAGAAACAGGAGAAACAACTCCCTTCACAATAGCATCCCCAAAAACTGAAATACCTAGGAAATAACCTAATGAAAGACATCAAAGACCTCTACTCTGACAACTATAGCACCCTGCAAAAAGAGATGGAAGAGGCTATCAGAAAATTGAAAGACACCCCTTGCTTCTGGGTAGGAAGAACCAATATGGCGAATATGGCTATACTTCCAAAACTGCTATATAGATTCAAAGCAATCCCAATTGAAATACTAGGAACATACTTCACAGACCTTGAGAAAGCAATCCAAAAATTCATTTGGAACCCGAACCTAGAATAGCAAAAACAATTCTGGGCAGGAAAGATAAGGCAGGAGGTATCACAATCCCCAAATTAAAATTATACTACAAAGCTACTGTGACGAAAACAGCATGGTATTGTTAAAGAAACAGACCTGAGGACCAGTGGAACAGATTAGACTTTGCAGAAACAACTCCAGACACGCTCATACACCTAATCTTTGACAAACGAGTCAAACACCCTCACTGGAGGAAAGATAGCCTCTTTAATAAATGGTGCTGGAAAAAATTGTGTTTCACCTTGCCAAAGATTATAACTAGACCTATATCACTCACCATACACTAAACTAAAATCAAAATGGACTAAAGATCTAAATATCAAAACAGAAACACTAAACTGGCTGGAAGAGTGGTTAGGTAGAACTCTTGAAGACATTGGCATAGGAAAAGCTTTCATGAACAAAATCTCCATTGCCTGTGAACTAGCACAAAGAATCAACAGGTGCAATCTCTTCTGCACTGCAGGAGAAACCACCAACAGCATAAAGAGACAAGCCACAATGTGGGAAAAAATTTTTACCACCTGTTCCTCAGACAGAGGTCTACTATCTAGCATACATAAAGAACTTTAAAAAATCAGACCTCCCAAATTTAAAGATCCAATCCAAAAATGGGCATCTGAAATAAACAGACATTTCTCAGACACAGAAGTAGAAATAGCAAATAAACATATGAAAAAATGTTCAACATCTCTGGTCAATTGAGAGATGCAAATTAAAACAATGCTCAGATTCCACTTCACTCTGGAAAGAACGGCTCCTATCGTGAAATCAGCTAAGAACAAATGCTGGTGGGGCTGTGGAGGAAAAGGAGCCCTTCTCCACCATTGGTGACAGTATAGACTGGTGTAACCACTGTTTAAATCAGTATGGAGATACCTCAAAAACCTAAGATTAGAGGTTTCATTTGGCCCACATATTCCCCTGCTGGGTATCTTCCCAAAAGAATTAAAAGTATCACACCACAGCAATGTATGTGTGCCCATGTTCATAGCAAAATCATTTGTAATAGTTAAAACTTGGAAACAGTCCAATTGCCCATCAACTGGAAACTGGATAAAGAAAATGTGTCTTTTTGTATAAAATGTAGTACTATTCAGTCGTAAGAATGAGAAATTAGACCCTTTTATAGCTAAATGGATGCACATTGAGGTGATACTCTTAAGTGAAATAAATAGGACACACATACCAAATAGTTTCTCTAGTGTGAGAAACTGAAAATGTAAATAACGATCGAAAGGGATAAAAGATATTGTGAAATAGGAAGAAACATTGCGAAGGGGAAGTGGGAGAGGTAGGGAAACAGAAAGAAGGGAATGGAATTAATATGAGAAAATGGAAACAAAGTCTTTGTAAATAGGGACAGGTAGAGGGGTGGAAGGGAGGGTAGGGGAATGGGGAAAAAATATGGACCAAATGTATTATGTAAACGTACAAATTTCCAATAATGAATTTCATTATATTGTATACCTAAAATGTACCAATAAAATTAATTTTGAAAAAGATGATTGTAATTTGTATGTATTCAAAATTGTACTAATAAAGGTCCCGAGTTGGATCCCTGGTACCAAAAAAAAAAAAATGGTACTAATAAAAATTTTAAAATTAATAAAAAGGAAAACCTGAAATGAATAGACACTTCTCAGATGAAGTACAAATAGCAAAGAAATGCATGAAAACTATTTTTGCATTGCTGATTATTTGAGAAATGCAAATGAAAGCAACACTGAGATTCCATCTCACTCTTGATAATGGTATTATCAAGAAATAAACCAATAACAAATGTTGAAAAGGCTGTATGGAAAGAGGAATTTCTTCTCCAATATTGATAGGAGTATAATTGGTACAATGACTATGGAAAACCATATGGAGATTCCTCAAAAACCTAAAACTAGAGGTTCCATTTGACCCACCTAGTCCCCTTTTAGGCATCTCCTTAAAAGAGTCAAAGTCACCATACCACCATGATACATGCATACACATGTTCATAGCACCACAATTTATAATAGATAAGTCTTGGAAACAGCGCATAAACTCATTAACAGATGAATGGATGAAGAAAATGTGGTATTTATGTACAATGGAGTACTACTCTGCTATGAAGAAGAATAAATGGAGACTTTTAGGTAAATGGATGCATCTCAAGGCCATATTTTTTTTTTAGGTTTTTTTGAGACAGGGTCTTGCTTTCCTTGAACTCACTTTGTACTCCAGGCTGTCCTTGAACTCAATTGTGTCCTCCTGCCTCAGCCTCCCAAATGCTGGGATTACAGGCATGCACTATCACGCTCAGCTGAGAGCATAATCTTAAGTGAAATAAATAATATGCACAAGGTTAAATAATGCATTTTTTTCTTGTATAAGAAGCAAAAATGGAGGATAGATATTAAGAAGTAGGAAGTACTTGTTCAAATGGAAAGAGGAACAAAGGATGGTAGGAGGGAGAGGGAAAAGATTTTTTTTTTTTTACAAAAAAAAGGAGAATTAAAGTAAAAAATGGAAACAAAGCTTTCATAAAAGATGAGGGGAAGAAGCATTGAAAGTAGGGGAGAGGAATGGAAAAAAAAAAGAAGTTCTATTATGTACAGGAACAATCCCCCATGATGAATGAGATCAATATGTATTGCAGACATGTACCAATAAAAAATAAATTAGAGAAATAAATACACAATGTAAAAAAATTAATAGAGGACTATTAAAAGAGCCAAAGATAACAGTATTTGTACAATTTTCTACTCAAACATAAATATATAGAGTTCCAGTCACTTAACCCTCCATTAAACACATTCTAGATGGATTTAGAAGACCACAGATCAAATGCATAAAAATACAAGGAGAATATATATGCATGCTCACACATTTAAACAGTTTCTGAAAACACAAATCTAAAAACTATGAAAGAAGACAGTAGAGTTGGTTACTTCCTATTTAAATTTATTCTTCAAGAAAATGTATTATAAAATTAAAATTCAAATAGATTGAGAGATATTATTTACACACAAATATCCCATATTTCATATGCAGAATATTAAAAAAACTCTACATATATTTGCACAAAAACATAACAGTGAAAGAAATAGACAAAAAACACAAATAATTAACTCACCATCACACGACTAGAAAATTTATTGAAAGATGCTCAATCTCAGTTATAATCAGTAAAACACAAAGTTAATAATGAGATACAATTTTTCTCACTACTAGACTGAAAAAATAAGAAGTTTGACAATATGACATTGTGAAGATGTGATAAATGCTTATGACATTTCTTTCAGTGGGAAATGATTCTAAGTTATTAAAATTTAAGTCATCAAAACAAAATATTAGTCATTTATCAAGCAAAGATTCCAAATTCCAAAATTCTGTAGTGATTTGAAATCATGCCTATGTACAGAAAATATTAATAATAAGGTACATTTCATGATTTATTTTGAGAGAGAAATTGTGAATTTCTGAAATCACAAGAAAGCAATATATATAGCCAAAATAAATAAAATTCTACACACAAAAAAAAAACAGGAAAGATTTGTATAACATCTTGTTTGTTGAGTAAAAATGAGCAAAAAGTTATACAACATCATTTATATTTAAAATTTATCATCCTTGATCTTATCCAACCACCCTTCTTCTAATGAATGCTGTATAAACATATAGAAAAATCACACTGAAGGGGCCAGGGATTTAGCTCAGTGGTTCCGCCTCCTGCCTTGCAAGCAAAAGGACCCAAGTTCAATCCCTGGTACCAAAAAAAAAAAAGAGAGAGAGAGAAAAATCACACTGAGACCTATTAATATGTAAAACTAATATGCTTATTAAAATAAATAAATACCTAAAGTTAAAACATAAAACAGATAAGAT
The DNA here is from genome assembly GCF_053883595.1 of Heterocephalus glaber. NCBI lineage: Eukaryota > Metazoa > Chordata > Mammalia > Rodentia > Bathyergidae > Heterocephalus > Heterocephalus glaber. The sequence goes on along the minus strand of NW_028258142.1, from coordinate 7,148,710 downwards.
AAATGGATAAATTTATATATATATATATATATATATATATATATATATATGTATATATGTTACCAGGTTGTAACTCAACATGATAAAAGCAACTCTTTCCAAGAAGAAGATTGGCTTGGATTAGGGTAAATGTTTGAGAATTATCTCAATCATTTTTTCATTGAATGTATATATACATATATATATGTATGTGTGTTTATATATATGTGTGTGTGTATATATATATATATATATATATATATAGTAACTACTTGTATAAAGGAGTATGGTTAGAAAAATGTAAAAGACACTGACACAAACCAAAAATGATTTTAAGACTGCATTTTCTCTGACACTTTAATGGTGACAGAGTGAAAGGTGAATACACATTTACAATTTATATTGCCACACCTTGAGACAGCTACCACTGCAGAACTCTGAAATCAAGGCCCAACCCATGAGCAGAAAGGCAAATGTTCAGCGTACATTAAGCAAGGATGAATTTGTTCTTAAAACCAGAGCACGTGAAATACCAACATATCAAGGATATTTTTGCTAGAATACCAAAAACAAGACTTTTGTCACATTATAAACGCTCATGTAGTGTAAGAATCAAACAAAATCAGCGGCAAACAACATGGTTCATGGATTTACAGCATCAAGGCACTTATAGAATTGAGGTTATGGTAGAAATCTGTTGTAGCATATGTTTCTGCATGCATATGCTGACATCACAATGTTAGCTGAGAGCCACTTCAGTGGGTTTATTCTAATATATCAAAGATGAAAAGCATTAAGAAAAAAATGTGCTAAATTCTCCCAGAAACATTAAATGGAGGAAATAATTTTTAAAGTTGTGTCAAACTGCATTTGACATTGTGAATGCAAGAATATCAAGAAAGATGCTTAATCACCAACACTGAATACAATTTAAATATTTTATTGTACCCATTAACTAAGCAGAATTTTGTTGCTACAAAATTCTTAGTTATTTCTTAGTTAATTCTTAGTTATTCAAAGGACATGAAGGTTGTAGTTTTTTTTCAAATATCCACAATACAGATAAAACTAGAACTCATATTTAAATAATGAAATTACTTAGAATGCCAAGGAAGATAAGAAATTTATGGAAAATTTGAAGCCAAGTGATATTGACAAATGCTTAAAAGGTATGTGCCTAAGTCAAAGTTGGATGAGTCCCCAAGGCACTTTTGGAGTATATTGTTTCTGTTGAGCTCACACTTAACTCCTATTTGGCATTTGATTGCATTTTATTGATTGATTAACTAGAGTCTAAAGGTTAAATCTATTTCTCTCACTTGTTAGATGTAACCTACTCAAGTAAGTTCCTATTTAGACGAAAGAAAACATGTAGAGGTAAATATAGGAAAAGATGTATCAAAATGTGTTGTTTCACAGAATTTCCATTCCTCCAGCAGTTCTGTAGTGAAGATGGACTCAGGTAAGGTACCTGTTGATTTAAGACCAACTGGTCCCCCTGCCAAAGCAGTCATCCTCAAAATTTAACTACTCTCACACTTTACATCTGCCTCCAGTAGAATCATTCACATCTGAACATGAGCCAAAAAAACACATAGCTCATATTCCATGTATCCTCCTCTGACATTCCCTGAAGAATGTTGGTTTTTTTTATATATATTTGGCCAGATATCTTGGGATTACCATAGCACAAAGGAGTAGAAAAGACAGACTGAAAATGTTTTCCAAATATTACTTTCAATTATAGTTTTATTATGATTCCATATATGGTGATTATCTATGTAACTCTTGACATTTTAAAATCTGTTGGCAACTCAACCAATGCATGTTCAAACAATTTGTCAAATAGCATACTTACAATGCAGTCTACCAAAAATAATTTCCATACAGCTAAACATATGCTCTCTGATGCAGGATTTGAAATTTTGAATGACTTAACAGTGTAACTGGGACTTTTTCCAACCTGGACATATATAATCCTCCTGCTATAGCACGTGCTGTCTCATTCTCAGGAGACTCATTTATAGTTATGTATTGGTAGACCCAAAAGCCAAATACTCATCTCAATGTTTACTATGTTAAATTCATGATGCTTCTGTCTTGCCTTCTTTTTCCCTCCTGGAACTTTTCAATTGTCAAAATCAAGGAAATAAAACATTCTTGGAAAAGCATAGTCCTCTCACAGTAATAAGCTATAAAGTTAATAGTGGTTGGAGAATAAACTAACTTTTCTCTCTTTTTTGCATTTCTATCTTCTTCCCTTTTGTTTCTTGCTTAAATATCTTTCCTAGTGGAGTACCTAAAGGTTATAGCGTTCATTCTATTGATACATGGGATATTTGACATCATTTTCAATACCTTTGCATAGCTAATTTCACACTACTTGGGCAAAAATGCCTACTAAGAAAAGATGGTGGTTTACATAGCTTATATGAGCTAATATGATTGTGTCATTACCATTTTGATAACATGACAGATAGTGAGTTTAATTACTTTAATTAGGAAGAACAATGTTTAGTCAAAGTTAAAGAAAAAAACTTAGCGATTGTATAACCAGATACAGCTTTTGCTTTGTGGATAATATGCAGTGAAGATAATAAAATGGTATTTGTTGGAAATAAACTGACTGCTTTTCTTAAATGAGCTTTGTCAGGAATTTAATCAAAGATGTACAATATGGTTATATCATACTTTAAATAATGGTTTCAATTATTTATTAATCAAGCTCATGGACATGAAAATTATGAGGATTGAAGAAGATACACCCATGAAATATGAAAATTGTCAACACAATCTATTTCTTGACTAATTAGTAAATCAGTCCTAAGTGGAATTTCAGCACTTTCAAATGAGATTCTTATAGCTAATCTATCTTGGTTTTCTTTCACAATTAATCAAATTCTTGACTACCGAAAAGCATTAAAATATTAATCTACCATGAAATAATTTATGCTTTTTTATTTTGTTTTATATAGTATTAAAAGCAAATACATATGTTCTACAAGTTGAAAAACACCTTTATTCAGTACGTTGGGATGACCTGAGTAATATCTAACCTCTGCCGTCATTTTATACATAAAAATAGAACTCAGACTAGAATATAAATATAATCATATATATAATCATATGTTCCTTTACTGGTATTTGAACACTATTTCATATTCTGTCCTGATGCCAGAATTTGATGCTACATACAGGCACCCAAATTGATAATGTGAAAATAATCTGATATCTCTTCTAAACTGATATTGTTGATAGTGAACTTTTTGTAACCTAAGAAGTGTAAGATCTTTTTGTAGTTTCTCAACACATGATATTTTACTCATATTTTTGTGTGAGAATATTAAACCTCTCACTTTTCTTTACAAATGTTTGTGAAGTGTGATTTGAGAAAATAGTATCAGCTTTAGTAATACATTTATATTTGACTGATAGTTGATTTGATAAAAGAGCCTATTTACAACTCAAATATCAACTCTAAATCCTGCATTTAAGTGTGATATATCTTTAAAAATTTTTGTGATTTCTAGACAAATAGTTTACTCAAGTTTAGTTATGATATAAATGAAAGTTCTCTGTAATTATTTTTCCTGGAAGAAAGCATTCTCAAATTGCTTAGCTGACAAAGCCTTTTCTTCTCAGAGTGAACAAAAGTGCTAAACATATCTGCTCTCAAATCTCAGAGTCAGTAGGTGTTCATTATTTTTACTAATTTTCATCAATCATTTTTGAACCAAAATTAACCCAATAGAATTACAGACAGCAAAACAGAAAATCTTGACCAGATGTTTTGTGTAAAGTAATAGTGTCATATAATGCCCACATTTTTAAATTGAGTTTTTGCTTATCTTTGTTTTAGCAGAGATAATTGTGAAGTAGTAAATATTTTCTCATTTATTATGTCTATGATATCCAAGAAATAGTGATACACAGTGTCTATAAGTGATATGTAAATGCATTTAATAAAAAGAAGCATGTATGGTTTATAAATTTATGATATTTCATTATACAAATGTAACAAGAACTTCATGAAAACTATCTCAATCCAGTGTTCATCTTAGAAATTCTGAAATGAGATTCAATAACATGTATCTTTAACAAAAAGTCAGAAGATGTACTTTGAGTCAAGCTAATCTTTAAACAAATTTAAATAGTCTTAAACCTTGCAGATTATTTAATAGTAGAGAAACATGGGCTAAATATAATATGTGACACCATCAGAATGAATTGTATTTTATGATCCCAGTTTGTCAATTTTGGGAACAAATATCAGTTGTAGGTTGGTGTTCCACTATGTCAGATATCCACCTTCTAGTGATTTTTTAAATTATAAAAAGAAACCTGTTAACATAGAATTATCATTATAGAGTAATAATCATATGCAACTTACTAGAGATGGAGTAAAAATTATACATGGTGAAGCCTAAGAAGAGGATTTAATGTTATTCTGAATTAAGCCTCCACCCTCTTTTAACTAAGAAATCAGTAAAATCATTTGCCAGACAAATCCAAAAGAAATGTTTCCAAACTGAGTTATTTTATATCATTCTCCTTTTTATAACTTCTGGCCCCCTTTCAGTGACTGATGCTATTTGGGTTATGCACCATCTGTATTGAATCGATCTTTTTCACAGATCATGACTTTTTGGTATGATTTGCTCAGAATGCCTTTCTCTGTCTGTTGTTATTCAGATGTTCATACTTTTGAGTTCAAAGTCTTCCTGATCTACATTTGTAGCGCTCATGGTGTTTTATTTCTTCTTATTTCACAAATAGGGCCAATTTTCTTCCTTAAAGTCTGCTTGCTTTGTCATAGTACATCCTGGTGGCATGCCAACGCTTAGAGTTCAGTCATTCCAGTTCCATATGCAACAGTTTCAATTTGTCTATCTCCTTGAAGTGCATGAAAACAGCACAAGTAACTGCGGACATCACAGATTCTGGAGGAAGGTGCAAATATCAGGTTGAGTATTTTCTAGACAAAGGTTCCCTTTATATAGAAAGCAAGTAATTTGGGATATTTTCTGAGTAAGGCATTATAACTCACACTTTCTCATTCTATCATTGGTTATGGCATCACTATTTTCCCATGTTAAGTCCCAAACTGACAAAAATACTTTTTAAAAAAAAAACAAGATTTCATGGGAAATCAGGAGCTATGGTTGAATTTGTGTTTACCACAAAGCTAAAGCTTAGAACTTAGTCTAAATAATAACCTGATTAGACAATTTAAAGGAAGAACAACTTGATGCTCAAATTTCTGCCATTTGTGTGTATGTGCATGAACATATATAACTGGGAGTGCATTTATGTAACTGGGTGCACATATATGTGTGACTTGGTGTGCATGTGTGTAATTGGGTGCACATGCATTTGTAACTAGGTACACAGGTGTGTGTAACTGAGTGTGTATGTGAGTCACTGGGCGTGCATGTGTCTGTGTGAAACTGTGGCTGTGTATGAAATTCAGCTGCTAACAACCAGGAAGAAGCAATAAGGCCTAAAAGGAATTTGTAAACAAAAACTGAGAAAATAAAATATGTTTTCTTTCTTCCCAACTACTGTACCTCAGCATCATGAACATTATAATTATGAGAAAGTGTGCCATATCCTAATTAAATGTTTTTATTTACTGCATGATAAATAATCCTCTGAAGAGCTGTCTTCTAGCCACAAATCCATTATTACTACAGTCAAGAACACAAATTTAAAGATGAAAGAAATCTTCAGAGGCAGTGAAGTCCTTATTTCATAACTAGAAAAAAATCATGGAAGTAAAATATGACCTGTTCAATATCATACTTAGGACAAGATACTGAACTTTAACTTCCAGAGTGTTGATTTTTCTTCTCTATTTTGACCTCTACTGTTACTGATACATAAATACACGTCTTGATTCTTTGTTTGTAAGTAAAAGTGAAAGTAAAGCCAAAATAACAGGATTTTCTCTTGAAAGAAAAAAATCCTTCTATTTAATGAGTTAGCTAGGGGTGAGTAAATTCTGTTTTGTTATTTAAAACCATGTGCATTTGTACACTAATACATTTAAACAATCATTGGACCTCAATGTCTAGACAGACATAACTGTATTAAAGTGTATAGAATAGTCAACTGGTGTTCAAGCCACCTAATTCAGGTCTGTTCAGCAACTAGACCCCAAAATGTCCTTTAAACTTGAGCTGCGCTATCTGCAGTCCTGATGTAGTTCCTCACATGTGGGATCTAGGCTGGTCTTCTACTCTGGTTAATGAATCAAATGGGAAGAAATTGACTTTGAACTAGTTCCACTGTTTGGGGAGCTATCAGCCACTCTGTTAGATGCTCCTCTGTACTGCTTGATAAACCATGTAAGTGGCCATAAAAGGAGTGTGTCAGTCAGTATTTACTAGAGAAACAGATGTAACACAAGGAATATAAATATATAAGAATTTACAAGATTGACCTACAATGAGCACCCACAGAGTCAGATAAGGAAGAGTCCCGAGGTCTGTCTTCACACTGGAGACTGAAGAATTCAGTTGAAGGTCTGGAGATCGCTGCAGTGTCTCATGAGGGTCCATATCAGGAGGCTGATGGGTCGGAGATAGAAGGCTGAAGAGTCTACACTGGTAGGAAGGCTGAAGGATCCACACCGAAAGTCAAAGAGTCCGTACTGCAAGGCAGGAGATGATGTTCAAGGCGAAGACGGGAGCTCCTCCAAAGGAACAAAACCAGCTCATCTTTCCTCATTTCCCCCTTATAACATCCAGGCAAGGAGTTGCCCTAGGGTGGATCTCCCAGGTCTTGGGCATGGGAATTGCTGAGCTGATTTAGCTAAGCTCCTCTTAACCAAACTTCTCAAGTTGACACTATCACTCCACCATCACGGGGATCCCTGCGATTTTCCCTTACCAGAGAATGACCCTAATACCCTTTACTCTTAATAATACTTGAAGCTTGCTTAGTGGCTTGCAATCTTCATGCTTGTTTCATCTCACTTAAATTACAAAGGAATTGTGCTATTGGTAAATTTTCACTTTGATAGTTTTTCATTTTTTATTATTTTTTCGTCTTTCTAAAATTTTAATCGTTTCTTGTATTTTAAAGCATAATGATACTTTTTCCCTTGCATATAATTTTCCTGAGTCTTATTTTTTAATCACAAATTTAAAATCTCAAATATAAAATATGGTTTTGTTTGGTGACTATGTAGCTTGACTCTTGTACCAAAACATGATTGATTATACTTGAAAATATATTCACTAGATCCAATTATGTCCAAAAAATTTAAAATTTTTTCACAATTTGTATAGTTTTCTCATTTCTCCTTCTGATGTGATGGCATATACACTGGCCCCCTTTCTCTGAACAATGTTGGAATATTACTTCAAATAAATAAATTATTTTGTCTCAGTTACCTCATCTCCCCCTGTCTTATGGAGGGTGACAGCAATCCCTACACTACCCCAAACTGGTTCCCACACAGGCTAAGAGACTGAGTTTCCCTTTTGTAGCTGATAGGTTTTGATTCAGTATGTGGGACCAAGCAGTTAGCAGAGTCAAGTGTTATGTAAATTCACAAAGAGAAACAAGAATATGATGTGCCTAAAAAATTTGGAACATATTTAAGGTTCTACATACCATCAGGCTAAGAAATCAAAACGTCAAGCTGTTTTTTCCATGAATGAAGGCATGGAATATGAAAAATGCTAGGAAACTTGTTATGCAGGATGAAGCCTTCCTTTCTTCCCTCTAATTACATACAAATGGAGAAGGACATTTGCATCCTCAATATAGGCATAGACACTAACTACTGTAATTAATCTAGTGACAAGCATTGCAGAAGTAAAAGATGTGTTAAAGGAACTAGCTCTAATTAAATGATCTTTTTTAAGAGGCATAAAACTTTTTTTAAGAATTACATTCCAGGGATGCAGTGATGGTTCAACATAAGCAAATCAGTCAACGTAATACACTATATCAATAGAGCCAGGGACAAAAACCATATGATCATCTCAATAGATGCAGAAAAAGCATTTGACAAAATCCAGCATGCATTTATGATAAAAACCCTACAAAAGAATTGGAATAGACGATCTCTACCTCAATCTGATAAAAGCCATCTATGAAAAACCAACAGCCAATATCTTACTAAATGGTCAAAAACTGAAATCCTTCACACTAAAATCAGGAACAAGGCAAGGATGTCCACTATCACCACTCCTGTTTAATATAGTTTTGGAAACATTAGCCACAGCAATTAGACAAGAGAAAGAAATAAAAGGAATAAAGATAGCAAATAAAGAAGTCAAATTGTCATTATTTGCAGATGACATGATACTCTATATAGAAGATCCCAAGAACTCCACCAAAAGTCTTCTAGACTTAATAACCAAATTCAGTAAAGTAGCTGGATACAAGGTCAACACACAAAAATCAATAGCTTTCCTCTACACAAACAACAGACTCACTGAGAGAGAAATAAGGCAAACAATTCCTTTTACAATAGCATCCAAAAAACTGAAATACCTAGGAATCAACCTAACAAAAGAAATCAAAGACCTCTTCTCTGAAACTATAGCACTTTGAAAAAAGAGATTGAAGTGGATATCAGAAAATGGAAAGACAATCTTTGCTCCTGGGTAGGAAGGATCAACATAGTAAAAATGGCCATACCTCCAAAATTGCTATATAGATTCAATGCAATCTCAATTGAAATCCCACCAGCATACTTTATGGACCTTGAGAAAACAATCCAAAAATTCATTTGGAACAAGAAAAGACCCAGAATAGCAAACGCAATTCTAGATAACAGAGACATGGCAGGGGGTATTACAACTCCCAACTCGAAACTATGCTACAAAGCTACAGTGATAAAAGTTGTGCACGGTACTGTCAAAGAAACAGACCTGAGGACCAGTGGAACAGATTAGAAGATGCAGAAACAACTCCAGACACACTCAGCCATCTCATCTTTGACAAAGGAGCCAAACACCCTCACTGGAGGAAAGACACCCTCTTTAATAAATGGTGCTGGAGAAATTGGGTTTCAACTTCACAAAGACTAAAACTAGACCTATAATCTCTCACAATGCACTAAACTAAAATCGAAATGAATTAAAGATCTAAATATAAAAACAGAATCGCTGAACTGGCTGGAACAGAGGTTAGGTAGAACTCTGGAAGACATTGGTGTAGGAAAAGACTTTATGAACAAAACCTCAGTTGCCCATGAACTAGCACAAACAATCAACAAGTAGGATCTCTTCTTACTAAAAAGCTTTTTCACAGCAAGAGGCACCACCAACAGTGTGAAGACAAAACCTACAATGTGGGAAAAAATTTTCACCAGCTGTCCCTCAGACAAAGGTCTACTATCTCGAATCTATAAAGAACTTCAAAAGATCAGACCTCCCAAATTTAAAAACCCAGTCCAAAAATGGGCATCTGAAACGAACAGACATTTCTCATACAAAGAAGTAGAAATAGCAAATAAACATATGAAAAAATGTTCAACATCCCTGGTCATTTGAGAAATACAAATGAAAACAAAGCGAGATTCCACCTCACCCCAGAAAGAATGGCTGCTATCATGAAATCAACCAAAAACAAATGCTGGCGGGGCTGTGGGGAAAGAGGAACCCTGCTCCACTGCTGCTGGGAGTGTAGACTGCTACAAACACTGTGGAAATCAGTATGGAGATACCTCAAAGAATTAGGACTGGAAGTCCCATTTGATGCCGTTATTCCTCTCCTGGGTATCTTCCCCAAAGAATTAAAAGAATCATACCACAGTAATATATGCGCACCCATGTTCATAGCAGCACAGTTTGTAATAGCTAAAACTTGGAAACAGCCCAAATGCCCATCAATTGGAGACTGGATAAAGAAAATGTGTTTTTTTAAAATAAAATGGAGTACTACTCAGCCATGAAAAATGAGGAATTAGAGACATATATAGCTAAATGGATAAACATTGAGGCGATACTCTTAAGTGAAATAAATAGCACACACATATGTAAATACCGGTTTCTCTAGTGTGAGAAACTGAAAGTGTAAATAAGGACTAAGAGGTGTAATAGATAATGTGAAATAGGAAGAAAAGGGGTAAAGGGGAAGGGGAAGTGGGAGGGGGAGGGGAAACAAAGGAAGGGAATGGAATTAATATGAGAAAACAAAAAAAAGGAAACAAAGTCTTTGTAAATAAGGAGGGATGGAGGGGTTGAAGGGAGGGCAGGGGAAGGAGGAAAAAATAAGAACCAAGAGAGTATGTATAGGTGCATATCTCCAATGATGAATGTCATTCTATTGTACATCTAAAATGTACCAATGAAAGGATATACCAAAAAAAAAAGAATTACATTAGTAGCAAAATTTCTGGAAAAATAGCCTAATGACAAAAGTAAAACTTCAAGTGGCTAACAGAAACCTCTGTTACTGACAGAGCATCTTTACTCCACCTGTGAGACAATGCAAAGTGCTCCAGACCTTTTGCACTAAGAAGGAGTACACACAGGAGAAGCTAGGCTGTTACTAGATTCAGTATCTCAAGTGAGGTAATAGATGACAAGAGGGAAGATATGGAGAAACTTGTGGATGTATAGTTATATGTAAAGTTAAATAATTGACCCCAGCTTATAACATTTAATAACGGAACAGAAAAGTAATTCAAGAGGCTGTGCGGTCATAACCTTTAATGATAAGGTCACCAACCATGTACTCATCCTAGGTTGTGAGGTTCTGCCACAGAACTGGTTGAGAGAGAGTTCAGCCTTCATTAAGTGTACAAAAACTGCTGTATCTTTTACTGATTTTTACAAGACTGTGTCTATAGCACATAAAACAAGAAGCACCTGCACTTTTTCTGTTTACTGCAGTGTAATGTTACTTCAATTCAGTGATCTGAACACATTACTCCTTTAGCATTTAATGTAAAGAAGGTGGATTACAAGCTCTAACAAACAGCTATATTCAGTGATAATCTTTACATTCTCAAATGAACTTAAGATTTAATTAAAGTATTTTTCTTAGAAATGACATTAATACATAAATGCGTCTAGGCCTGATTAGTGGAAATTTTCCCATAATTTAGGGAGGAACTATAATAATGTCCGGGTCCTCATGGCTGCTGTTTAGTAAATTGCAAACAGTTCACTAAATACCACATTCAACAGTGTCTTATTTTCCATCCAAGTGTTTACTCACAACAAAGACAGCTGTCAGATGTAGGTTAATAACTGGAAAGAAAAACAATTTATTTCTGAATATTCAGGTTTCTGTCACACTCACAATCGGTGGTTTAGGGGAATGTCAAATTTCTATAATAAAAAATTGTTTATTGTTTATCAAAATACCAGTGAAAAGTGCTTACGCATACTAACAGTATTATTATATATTCATATCTGAATACTTTTTAACCATTTATTTTTTTATTAGTACATAATGTTTACATACTTTTTATGGAGTTGGTAAATATGTACACATCTTAATTTCAGTGTTCATTTTCTCCCCTCCCCATTTGAGAAAGATTGATCCCTCTATTTCATATTATCTATCCTTTTATTATTGTTTGTGTCTAGATGTCCTCCTAAGGCCTCATCACAGGTGGAGCTTCTTCAGAGGTGGCTGGATGTAGAATGTGTGACTCTGGGATTGATTCATGGTACAATGCTAGGTTCAAGGTCATTAGGGTTAAGGGTGTGTTACTTACCCAACCTAAGTAGTCTGGATAAGATATAAGGGTTCAAAAGAACTGTGGTAGTCCCTTTCTGCTTTTGCTACTCTGCTATCAATGAACTGTTTGTCCTCTGTGATGCCACCTGCCTTGAAGCTAGCCAATTATGGACTGAAACCTCTACAAACTTTGAGCCAAGTAAATCTTTCCTTCTTTAACTTTAGATGTCAGGTATTTTCTCCCAGCAACAAGGAAAGTAACCAAGAAACTTTTATTTTGCCCTTTATTTTTACTTTGGGTTTTTCATATAAGAGAAACTATGCAATATTTGAGCTTGTGTGTCAGATTTAGTTCACTAAACATGCTCTCAAGGTGCATCCAGAAGATTTTTGAAAACTGAAATATTACTTTACATCACTTACCGTTTTTACTGGCGTTTTTATATGTTGCAACAAAATGTGTAAACATATGTGCCTATATACATGTCCACATACACATGCTCCTCTATGTAACTATCATTCTGAAATGCTCAAAGAAAAGATCTTTATTCATTCAGTAGATGTTTATTGTTAATGATGCCGCAAGAACTTGCTAATTGACTGGAAATTTTTAATTTAATAAGAAATAAACATGCCAAACTATTACTAGGACAACACAAGGAGATGCCAAATAGCCTCATTTACATATTCTAATTATTTAATTCCTTTCTTTAAAGGAGAACATCTTTCTCCACTAAAAAGGAAAAAGGTAACATATAATAGGTACTCCAGATGAGAAAAAAGAAAACCTATTGGATTGATTAAATCAATCAAGTATACTATAAAGTTAAAAGAAGAAATAACAAATGAATAGTAGGCTCACATCATTCAGTTGCTTTTATCTCTTGGCTGTTCCAACAAAGCTGTTACGCACATATCTTTGCAAACACAGCAGACTGGTCCTGCTTTTGATTCTCTAGGGAATATACATCCAGATGTATTCAAATTATTTTTGTGTATGATGTGAGGTAAAGGTCCAAATCCAGTTTTTTTTCATGTGGATATTCAACCTATTGAACATAGACTGAATCATATGCTAATTACATTTTAATTATTTTAGAAATTATCATATTGCTTCCCACAGTGGCTGCACTATTTTACATTCCCACCAACAATGCAATATCTCCACATCCTTGAAATTCTGGTTATTTGTGAAGTGTTTTACAGATATTCTTGAAATAATATTTCTTCTGTTTTGACAATAGATACTATAACAAGTGTGAAGTGGTATTTCTCTGTGGTTTTGGTTTATATTTTCATTGTAAGTGATTTGAAAGTCCTTGGCATTATTGGTCATATAACTATCATCATTAAAAAAATGTCTATTTTATGTCTTTCGCCCACTTAAATAAGTCATTTAAAGTTTTTGTTGTTACTGAGTTCTACAAATTCTTCATATAATTGGAGTATCATTCCCCATCAGATAAATGACTTGCAAATATTTTGAACCATCCTGTAGGTTGCTTTTTAACAGACTGTTGTACCAGAAGTTTTTACTTCATAGCTAAATTGAACGGAAGGTACAGAGATTTCCCACATATCCCTCACTTTCACTCCTGCGTAGCCTCCTGTTTTATCAACATCCCCACCAGTGTGGTACATTTCTTACAATTCATGAGCCTACATTGACATATCATTATCACCAAGAGTCCACAGTTCACCTACTGATTCATTCACGATATTGTACATTCTATGGTTACAGCTTTGGACAAATTCCTGATATACATACATAATACAAAGTCATTTCCTTTTCTTAAAAAATCCTCTGAGTTCTGCCTATTCATCTCTTCCTTGCCCCCCAACTCTTGGCAACTATTGACCTTTTTGCATCTCAATAGTTTTGTCTCTTTGGAAATTTCGCATAGTTGGAAAAACATAGTATGTTGCCTTTTTAGATGGACTTCTTTGGCTTAAAAATAGTCATTTGATTTTCTCCCACTTGGTAGCTCATTAAACACATTCTACATTCTTGATGTACCATAGTGTATATATCCATTCACTTACTGATGTACATCTTGGTTGCTTTCAGATTTGGAAAGCTATGAACAAAGCTGTATAATAACTGTGTGAAATTTTTATATACTAGTATCTTCTTATTCCACTGGGTAAATAATAAGGAAGATGATCACTGGATCAATATGTGTATTTTTTGTTGTTGTTGTCTTCTTTTGGTACTGGAGATTGAACCCAAGCATATTCAACCACTGAACTATATGTCCAGTCCATTTTACTTTTTTTTTTTTTGAGACAGGGTCTTGACAATTGTGACCCTCCTGCCTCAGTTTCCTGAGGAGCTGAGATTATAGGCAGGTACCACATCTCCTGGCCAGTATGTACAGTTTTATAAGAAACCACTAAATCATATTCCAAAGTGGATACACCATTTGCATTCCATTAGCTCTGCATCCTAGGCAGTGTTTGTTTTTGCAATGTTCTGTATTCCAGTCCTTCTAATGGTTATGTAAGAAAATGGATTTACTTTGCTGTTTTATTTTCATGTCAAATTGCTTGTGACATCACTATTTCTATTAAAAAGTTTCCTTCATACATCATATGTGTATATGATATTCCTTCTAAAATGTGAAAATATGAAACCTTTACAATGTTTTATCTCACTATCCACTAGGAACATAACTATTTTGATATTATCTTCTCTATATTACTTTTTACTTATCACATAATGTCCTCACCTCACCAGAGCGTCACAATTTATTTTTCACATAAGTGCATTTATTAGAACTCTAAGCTGGTAAATATCAGGTGCTCAAGACAATATCAGCAACAATGCACTCTATTCATGATAAAGTAATTTGACATTTCAAAGGATAGTAAGATTGTTTGTATCTGATAAAAGTAGAACCCATTTATTTTCTCTTTATATTACAAACCTCCTTTGGTAGAAAAATAGTCTAAAACCAATTAAAATTTTCCTCCTTTCTAATACTGAAAGACACTCACATGTTAGCCTCTGTCACCTTTCTTTTGATACCTTTATTTGCTAGTAAAACTATACCTGTCAAATCTGAAAAAGAAATAAAAATCTCATAATTTAAGAGAGGATTATGTTGTATGGTTCTAGAATATTCAGGGTTCCAGTGTTCTGCATACTTTCACCTTAAGTCACTGATGATGCTGGTTTTGATCAGTGACGTTTCAAGATTGGTATAGTGTTTAGTTAAATGAAATTGTTTGCTTTCATAAGTGTTTAAGAATTTTTAATGTCAATACTTTTGAGGACACTATATTATACTCAAATAGAAAAACATTTTTGGGAGTTTATCTTTCAATATATGTTGTAACTATAAAATTATGTGATGCCATTTAAGGAAACAAATGAACTTACATGTACTAATGAATTGTATTTACCTAAAAGAGATCACATAGAAAAGATGCATATTTATTTAATCATGGTGCCATGCATAGAAACTTCTTAAAAACATGTTGTTTTTGCAATTCCTCAGTGCACCTTCAGTGATACTAACCCATCTCTTTAATTATCTTGAGTTGACTCTAATTCTTCAAAGCAGCTTTTCTAAATCCTCTTTTGCCTCCCTAATACATTTCACTGGTTCACTTTCAAATGAATTTGCTTCTTCTTGCTTGACTGAAGAAAAAAGTGAGCCTTTACCTGCAATTTCTCTTACCTTTACTCTGCTCCAACAAAATGTGCCTGGATAATTCTTACCTGTTGGGTCACGGACCAGCAAGAGTCTCTTACAAAAACATCTTCAGAAAAACCATCATATATAGAGTCAACAAACCTATATTTAAGCTAGCTGCTCGATTCTATCATCCTACCTTCCTTCTTTAATATATAAAAGAATTAAATTTCAATGCTATCCAAAATTTTAAAATTAGATTTCCCTGTGTCATTGGACTTAACCCTTCACACATGAAAATGAATATTTTCCAAACTAAATCCATGATCTTTATACTAAAATATGCCTCTGCTCTACATCTTGTTTTAATTTTTACTGCTGAGTTTTTAACACCAGTTGTCACTGTGTCTCCCTCACTCTACTGAAGTTTTGGCTGTGCTCCATATATCTCATTTCTCAATTTCGGTGCAGCATTTCACCTCACCCAATATGCCACCAACCTGGGAGCCATCCTAACCTTTTCCATTTCTTCCTTCTCAAACACCCAGTTGATTCCACAGTCTGTCAAATATCATCCAAGCATTCTGCTCCCTGCATTGCACATCTTTCCTTCTGTGAGGATCACCTGTCTACTGAAAACTCACCAACTACTCTCTAGTCACCTCCTTGCAATATGTGAATCACTAGAACCAGCTTCAACTTCAGATGGTCCTAGTATATTTCCATCACCAACAAGATAATGTCTCAACAACACAGTTCATTAATAGTTTATTAATGATTTTATTAAGTCATTCAAGATCTGAACTTTCCCAATACTTTTAATTGATATATAATAAAATAAATATTTTAAGGTACATCTCGGCAAATGATACATCCATTTAACCACCCTCCCAGTGAAGACAAAGCACATCCCCAACATTCCACGAAGTTCTCTTGTGTTTCTTTCCAGTCCGTTCCCTATCTCACCACCAATATCACCTCATGGCAATAAGTATTCTGATTTCTGTCACTGGAGACTAAATTTGTTATTTCTAGGACTTTGCATTTATGTATTTGTCTTTTCTTTAATAATATTTTTGCAGCTGGGGACTTAGCTCTGGTTCTGGTGCCTGCTTCACAAGCACAAGGTTCTGAGTTCAATCCCTGGTACCAAATAATAATAATAATAATATTTTTGCCATTCAAAAATGTTTCATATGTTTCAGTAGTATATTCTTTTGTATTGCTTAATAGTGTTTCATTAAAAACATACTGCAACTTTCTATATCCATTTTCCTATTTGAACAAATCTACGTTATTTCCAGGTTTGGACTACGAAAAATCTGTTTTAAATCATCTTGCACAGTCATTTCGGGTAAATAAGTTTTCATATCTCAGATAAATGCTTCAAGTTCAACCACAAGAAGATGACTTCTCAGTAGTCATTCAGAGTTTCCTTCATTGTAGGGCCGGGGATTTAGCTCAGTGGCACTGTGCCTGCCTCACAAGGTCCTGAGTTTGATCACCGATACCAAAAAAAAAAAGTCCAAAGTTTTCGTCATTGTGTAAATATGATCTTCTACTCTGAGAGGAAAGTGAGCTTTTCTTCCCTTCAGCCTCCTTAATTTGTGGTCTCCACCTTCTGATTTAGTGTCTTTTATTAATTCAACTGGAAAAATATATATCATAAAACAAAGGGTTATGTTCTTGCATGATTTTTTTAAACTAGCAAAGAACACAGCAGGTAGAACATAAACTGATAGTATGAGACATTTAGACAGGCTGGTGAGGCAGCAGCTTGATGTCTTTGGTAACATCAGGGACAAAGGCAGAGCCTGAGAGTGGACTTGTGGAAGGTGCTGCTTCCCAGTGTGAGACAGAGAGCAGGTGAGAGGTGTAGACCCCAGCCAGGGAGAGGGACCCTGTAAAGGAAGCACAGAAAACCAAAAGTCACCTGGTATCTTAGTTACTTTCCTCCACACTGGAACACAATACCCAACTACTACAATTCAAAAGAGGAGAGAGATTTATTTTGCTTACAGTTTGTAGAGGTTTCAGTCTATAATCATCTGGCTTCGAGGGAGGACAGCTTGGCAGAGAAGAGCGGCTCAGGGCATGGCTGACAGGAAGCAGAGGATCCAAAGAGAGGGGTGAGAAGGGAGGTAAACCCTCCCAGGTACCCTACAGACCTGCCTCTTCAGGTCAGCCCCACCTCCTAATGGCAAGTCAACTATAAGCCAACCGAGTCCAATCACCTTCCAAACATCTCACTTGCGGTTGCACGAGGCTTTGGGGGGACCTGACAATATGAACCTTAACACATAGGCTGGAAAAGGTTCTGAGGAGAGCGTGAGGGCCCTTGCAGCTGGAGACATGAGCAAAAGGTATCAGTGAACAATGGCAAGAACCAAAAGAAAGGAAGCACATCCTATGGGAGCTGATGCAGAGAGGGTGGCGAGGGTGCATCCGATCCATTCTCTGCGACACCACGTAACATGGAAACTTCCCACAGCCTCTGGCCCTTGATATAGCCCACACCCTGGGAAACAGAAGAGAAAAGAGATGGGGAGCAATCATAGACTGTCCTGTTAAACATTTTCTAAAGACTGGGTTTTCTACTGTAAATTAGATTATCAGTATTAGGTTTTCCCGTACTACACAGGAATTAAGATTCAAAAGTGAGGTAAAGATTTTATACAAAGTAATAAAAGATTTTATTTCCTAGATCTAAGGTTATGATTTACAAGAATCTACATCCATCATAAATATACACTCAAAAATGATTTCTTCCTCTTCACTCAAAAGCCCGCTTCTCTTTTCGATACTCCTCATTCTGATCATGGTGTCCCTGGGCCCATAATCTTCAGCAGATGGTACACCTTGGAAACCAATATAACTACCAGCCTTCCAAGTCAGATTCTGGGCCATAGAGCTTTGAGCTCTTAGGGGGAGCAGAAGAGGTCCTACCAGGAGGCTGTTTGTCCTCAACAGGAGGCTGAGCCATGCACTGGAGCTGGCAGGAAGCTGGGCCTTCATCAAAGCAGCTTCAGGAGCTATGGCCACTCTGCAGGACTTTGGCTACAGGACACAGTAGGTGTGAAGATACTCCCAGGTGTTTAAGGATCCTCCAGCGAGCACTGGGGTTCTTCCATCATTAACACGGCCATTCCTGCTCACAGTTCCTCAGATGTCCTGTTGAAGCTTTTCTACCTAGACGAGGGCCCATGACTCTTCAAAGGAATCATACCTTCTAACTTTTAGCTCTCAAATGCTGTCTTTTCTTCAGTTATGAGGTGGTCATTAAAATGGCTAAAAACACTTTGCTGCTGTGCTGTGAAATATTAACAGGCTTTATTTGCTTCCTATCACCACATTCATATGTCTAAATCTTCCTTCTCTCTCCATTTCTTAAAAATACAATTATTACTTTAATATAAGAAAAAGTTCACCCTGAAAGAACGTGCAGTGCTCAACTTTTCTTCAGCCTCCTCTTACTTAACCTTGCAAACCTGGTTGTTCCAGCATCAAAGACAATGTATAAAGCTGGAGAAGAGTGGAAATTCCAGCCCCTAGCAGCCAGTTCTTCCCCAGACTTCTGCAAAGACTTCTCCAACCTTTCCCCTTTTCCAAGCTGAGCTGGGGGAGAAGACATAGATTTTCCTGTCAACTACACCTTCATCTCTCCATCATTTTTCACCAGTTAATAGGTGCAGCTGGCACAGATTTCAGATGAGGGGAAAGAACAGAGAAAAGGAAAAGAAGACCTGAGGAGGGAAGAAGAATTAAATAAGATCAGCCAAGAAGGAGACTCTGATGCAGGTTTCGTGAGCTGGACTTGGGGAAGATATTAATTCCCCAAATTATCTGTTGCCTCTGGTTTGAGGGGTGGGCTCCAGATCATGGCTTCTGCCACAGTGGAATTCATGCAGCCAAAGTCAGGATAATCACCAGAGGCTGCACTGTGAAAGAGAAGAGAAGAAACATTCTCCTGCTGAAGGAAAGGAAGATTTCCTGCATAGCCTTGTACTTGAACAGCACCCTGAAAAAATCCTGGTAACCATCACCAAAAACCTCATATAACCAGCGATCATCAGTTTATTTAATCTAGGTTATACAATTCCCATTTCAACACTGTGGAATAGACTCTTTGAAAATCATTATTGGGAGTTGGCAGTAGAAAAAGGGGAAGGGAGAATTCCATGTAAAGATGAGGAAGAAAGACACAGAACAGAGAGCTTGGTTTGGGGGTTCCAAGAAGCAAAGCAGGAACCAGACAATTACCCTACAGCGAAATGATCCCAGAGTCTTGAGCCATGCCTCAGAAGACCATCGAACAAGCCATGGTAAAGCTCAGCTCTCTCATTGGAAGCAATAGGTAGGAGTGTGGAGGATGTGTAACTTAAGTAGAATCCCCCTACAGGCCAACTGGTGAGAAAGTCCTGGAACAGGAACTCACTGTAGAGCATCAGGCATAGGACCTTCTGTGGCACAGGAATGCTCCTGGCCTCTCATGTTCTCATCTCTGGTCCCACAGTGGGGTTTGGAAAAATAAAAACAACAATGACAAAGCTCACTTTTCCCAATTTTCTACTCTTTTTCCAACTATTTTGCCATGTACAACAGACTTTACAGGGGCCAGTCCTCCACAGGGAAGGGTAGGCAGGTATTCAGTGCTGTAGATATTCATCTGTGTGTACCACAGAGGAAGGCTATCAGCCACCTGGCCTGGCTGGACACCCAAAGGCACACTTTCTCATCAACATTACTGGCAATAAAGCAGATATTTTGATAATGAAATATATAATTTCTGCCTTTATCACTCAATAAGATATGACTTTGAGAAGACAAAGAAGACTTTCATTTACTGGTCTTCCAAACCTAACTGTATATACATATGCCACAGACACAGACACACACACACACATACACACACACACTATCATCCTTTGATTCCAGGATTGGTCTGGATAACAAAAGTTGTGGAACCTCAAGTCGCTTTTATAAAACAGTAACATTTGCATATAGCTTATACATATCTTTCGTATATTTTAAATAATCTCAAGATTATTTATAATATTAACACAATGTAAATGCTAAATACCTGTATGCACTGTATTGTTCAGAGAACAGTAATAAGAAAAGAAAGTCCTTAAAATTTTTCCAAATATTTTTTATCTGAAGTTGGTTGAATCCATGAATGTCAGAATTGTGTATGTGGAGGGTTCACTGTATACATGCAGGAAAGGAGAGAGACAAAGAAAGAGAGAGATAGCTTTGAAATGCAGTACAAACATATGGTCCTTATCAAGGATTAGGCACATTAGGAGATTAACCCAAGCAACATAAAATTTTAAAAGAGTTTGAGCAAACAAAGCATCCCAAATGAGGCATCTCTAGTACATGGATAGGAGCCATTAATGCAAGAGGATAAGAGAGAAGCTTTTATAGAATGGAGATGTGCGAAGAAAATGTCTGGTTGGCTGCTATTATAAATCTGTCTCACTTACTTTGCCCCACTAGAAAGTCCCCAAATTACACACATTGGTTGGCTGCATTTGTTTGGTTAAACACAAGTTCTGTTTTTCTTTACTACCGTCACTTAGAAGAAATAACTCAAGTTCACTTATATTTCCAAATTGAGCAAGGTTAAGGTCACTTACAAGGCCCAACTGACTTTGTCACTTGGGATTCTTCAGACCTTGTCCCCATTATAATTTGCATTAACAGATGGAAAATGAAGTCAGCATTTTCTTCATTTAGTCTCACAAATGCAATGTTTTATTTTTTATAAACTTTTCTGGTTGTGATTATAGTGTTCAAAGGCACAATATGCTTTTTTTGGACAACCTGCCTCCCAAACATGGCATAAATAATTTATTTTGGGTTTATATTTAACATTAGTGATTTGTTCAAATGATCTAAGGGAAAAAATAGTCTGCCTTGGATGTACTGAGATGGAACTCTGCCGCTTTGGTGGTGATTTAAGATATTATAAAGGGTAGTTTTAGAATACCTGATTTTCTTACATGTTGAGGGTAAAATTTAGCTATAAAGTTAGCTACAGTGAAACAGCATTTTAATAATTTTGATAAAAAATAGGTTTTGACACAGAACTCCAGCTGAGTCTGTAGTTTTGGATCTAGCTGCTTGGCATCTCTGCTAACTGCATGGTCTTTGAAGGTTGAGCTGGCTTCCCCTGCTCCCATCTCCTACTGTGTTACCATAATTTTATAGCCTTAAAGACTGGTCCACCATTTAACTCTCAATTTCTTCATGTGTTTCCTAACCCCATAAATGTGAGGGCTGGCCTAGCTGTCTCAATATGTTGCTGGAAAAAATGTTGACCCAAATATATAACAATCAATTCCTATCAAGAGAAATCTTCATTAAACAAATGGATAATGCCAGGCTTAGATTTTATTCTACTAGTATAAAGAAGTAGATAAAAGACACTTTGCAAGAGGAAAAGAATCACCTCTTCTTCAAATGCAAAAGCCCCCAGAGGAAATAAAATAATCATCTTACAATACCTTTCCATTTCATCGAAGTTTAGTTGAGAGAACTTCCAAACAGAGAGAGTTAGAAAAAGAAGGAAAGGAAAGAAGATATATTGATTAGTGTTCTCTAGAGAAACACTCAATGGAAAACATGCATATGTGTATACATTCTATATTGCCCAGGCCTGACCTCGAACTTGCATCTTCCTGCCTCAGCCTCCCAAAGGCAGGTGCTACCACACTAAGCTCCTCTTTTTGATAACCACAGACTTAGCTGGAGTTCTGTGTCAAATACCTGGTTTTTTGTTTTTGATTTTGTTTGCAGAATTATTAAAAAGCAATTTCACTGTAGCTAGGTTTATAGTTGAATTCTAACCTCAATGTGTAAGAAAATCAGATGATGGTGAAATTGCCTTTTAGAATATTTTAAATCACCACCAAACAGCAGAGTCCCATTTCAGTGTCATGGGCATTTATTAGATGGGCTTGCAGGAAAGTCCACAATACCCTCCCCGTGCTAGAGACAGGGGATCCAGTAGCTGCTCACCAGGAAGCTGCAAAATAAGAGAAATCAAGGAGGTAGTGCTAGTACAAGGCTGAAGGCCTGAATGCTTCTTAGAGAGTCACTGATGTGAGTCTGCATTGAAAAGTTGAAGAAACAAGTCATTTGCCCATAAGGGACAGGAGCAGTGAAAGACATGCCTGCTCAAGTGCTCAAGCAGAACTGAGCTTTCCAGGATGGACCAACTTCTTTCTTCTTCCCTTTCTTTGCTCCATCCCTACTGGCAAAGCTATTGTGTGGGGCCACTCACAATCAGTGCAGGTCTTCCCCCCTCAGTTTGCTGGCTTACATGGCAACTATCTGTGGAAACACCTCCCTCAGACACACCCAGAAATGTGCTTCACTGATCTCCTAGATGTCTCTTATCCAGTTATGTTGACAATCAATATTAACCCTCTATAAGAAAAAAGAAAATAAGAAGAAAGATGAGAAGAGAGAGAAAGCGAGACTGGAAGAGGAAAGGAGAAAGAGAGAAAGATTCAAAATGTATTCAAAATTCAAAGCTTGGTCTGTCTACTTATCAAATAGCTTTAATAAAGTATAATTTATACATAAGGAACTTTATACATTTAATATATACACTCTAATGAGTTTGGACATATTTCTATAATGGAAACCAATCAAAGGGATTGTGAAACACCCTCCTGTGGATATTATAAGGCAGGTTTGCTGGGGTAAGGGAGGTGAATCAGTGAGGTCTTTGATAACACAGTTG
Source organism: Heterocephalus glaber (assembly GCF_053883595.1). NCBI lineage: Eukaryota > Metazoa > Chordata > Mammalia > Rodentia > Bathyergidae > Heterocephalus > Heterocephalus glaber. The sequence continues at coordinate 7,125,688 of NW_028258142.1, read as the reverse complement.
CAACCAATTAAAAGTGTGGGCAGGGGCAAGGAGATGGAGGGAAGAAAGGGGCCATAGACAAAGCTAAGATGTGTCATGTATGCGTACCAACTCCCCACAATGAATGGAACCAGCAAGCACTGAAAAGATCTACTAACAAAAATTTTTATTTTAAAAAGTGGGCTTCTGATTATAAATATTTTCCTGCACAAAAGTAAGCAGGGAAGAAAATTTTATTCAGTGCTATTGCAATGGGATGAAGGCCAGGACTTAGCCTGAACTCAACCTACAGAAATAAAGGGCTGGAGCATTTGTAAGAGCTGGTGTGGTGACATCCAAGGTCATCTGTGTTTGCTGTACACAACGGAAAAGTAAATTTCTGGGATCTTCATATAGAGATGAGTTTTACAGCTTGGAGCAAAGAAGTGAGGCTTCTACTGTCCCACTGGGAGGGAGATAGGGACTCTATCTTTCCTGATCGCATTCCAAAGAGATGGCTCCCAGGTGCTTGAAAATGACAGTCCCTGGGTACAAAACTGGCAAGGGGGCTTTTAAAAGCTTTGGTACTCAAAGGAGCAATCACTATTTTTCTAAAGTAAATGTTCTCAGGAAAGGGAGCAGTGGTCTCTATGATCAGGACATCTGGATTCTCTAAGGACTGGGAGAAGGAAGGGTCTGGGCCTGTCTCAAGCTTAGTCAAGCTGAAGAACATATTAGAGCAGCTTTGGTCTTTGGAAGGAACTCAAGGAACACAAAAGGACTCTAAAGGTCAAACAACAAAGAAACCTGACTAGGAATTCCAGAATTTGATTCTAATAAGGTCAATTCTCTCTCTTTTCATCCCCTACATATTCCAGATTATGCACCAGAAACACTTTGAATTTGGAATCAAGGACAGGCACAGACTGAAAGAGAAAAGAAAAAAAGCAAGCAAACAACAACAGAACCAGGAAAGAAACAGACCAGCAGTGATATAGCAGGGAGATCGCACTTGCCCACTGGTAGGCAAAGGCAGGTCTCACCAGCCACAGCTTAAGTGAGAAGGAACCCAACCCTGAGCAGCCAGCAGTGCAACTCTCAGTAGAACCCCGGCAGAACCTCATCATCACCAGTCCTACTCTTGGTGGCATGGGCAGCCTGTCTACTAGCACAACAGCACCAGCTGCTCTGATGTCCTCAGGTCCTCCACGCAGCAGCAAAAAATGACCCAAGGCCAGCTCATCATTGACCATTGTCTAGCATCAGAGATCAAATCAGAATGGATGTGTCTTGAAACCAAAGACACCTGCAGAGATTGGAATGGGAGACCCAGTGCATCAGAAGCTGAAATATAAGTGGGCAATACTACAAGGACAATATATGCAAATAAATAATGTATATAAAGTTTATAGGAATATCCCAAGATCTCTAAGTATAACCTAAAGAGAATGACTGTCTGCTGGAATAGTTTTAAATTAAGATCAAGAGTCTCCTAATAAGACATCCAAAATACAGTTGAAAGAAAAAAAATAAAGAAAGAACCAGGGAAAGCACAACATGAGTGAGAAAGACAGAGGAACAAAGACTGTGGGCCTCAGTGGCACATTTTCCTCACATCATGTGTTTGCAGTAGTGTTAGATGCTAGTGAAATAGGCTTTGTTGCCAAGTGGCAGGTCCTAAAGGTCGCCCTCCTCGTCCCCACATTGGGCAAGGTTGGATGATCCCTCCCCAGGTAAGAGGCTGGGTCTTCTTAGTCCTTAGTGAACATCCACCTATTCATGAAGGCACCAGGAACCTCAGGGAGAAAACCCTTGGTCCAAAAGCTCTGTGCTATTTTCTTTTCACAGTACAAGTTTCTTGGACTTTTCTCACATTATGATCCATTGGAAATAAGCATATCAGGTCTGAGTTTCAATTTACCCCTTAGTGAAATAAAGCCTCTCCACCTGGGATGAGAAACAGTAATTGTACCCAAAGAGGATGGAGTTTTCTTGGTTGAGGGTATCCCTGGAGAAACTCCTATAGGTCAGAGAGGAGTCTGCACCAGGGTTCTAATCAGATTTCAGCTCCACCACAGGCACTTACCATGGCAAGAATAAATCTTAAGTAGATGAGGTTGCGGCATAGTTCTACGAGGCTTCACTGGAGTCTCTAAGCTTTGAGACACATTTTTTTGCTAAGTCTTTCAGTCCTCTTTTAAAATACAAGTAGGAATAGGATGCCCTTACATAAATTGCTTCAAGGGGATATTTTAAGTGTTCATAGGTGAATTGTTGAAGTCTTGATTTGTTAGTAATTTTATATAAAACTATAATATATACAAGTATATTTCCTTAGTGATCTGCCAACATATGTATGAGATATTGATTAAAATGTTCACTATCATTAATGATAGTTAATGCGTACATTTACTGTGTAATTAATTATGAGTCTGAAATCCTAGAATTGTTTCCATTATCAGGTTCCTATTACAAGGTGAATTATTTCACTTATAATGAGGGAAGAAAGTAACAAGCAGCCCGTTTTCTTCTGCTTGCTACCTGCTTTGGTATTTTGCTAAGAAAATAGCTTTCACTGTTTTCAACATCTCGTAACAAGCATAAATGTTTCAGGGAAAAACGTGTGCATTTTCCCTGCATCTCGCAAGCTTTTAGGCATGATGAGAATCAGAAGATGCAAAAGAGCCTAACAAGAATTCCTCACAATTCTAAAATGCCCAAGAATATGTACTTTTATTATTTTTATTAACTAATTTTCCTATGCAAAGGTCTACTTGGAAAATATGTTTATAAATTTCTTTTAAGTTTTCTTATGAAAATATTGCATTACTATTATTTTAAAGTGATATCAAGACTTAATTTCAATATATTCAAAGAGCTACTTCCTTAAAATTTATTTTACGGACATTGTAAAAATGTATTTAGACATAACTTAAACTTTACTTATAAAAGTTTTGGGTTATCTCAACATGATGCCCCATTTTAAAATACCAACTAAACTTATAAATAGTTTTTTAAAACTGCCAGTTTAAAGCTCCACACTATTTAAACTCTGAAATATTATATTAGGGTTTAAAATGAATTGTATATAGTCCTTGCTATGGAGCTCAAGATCAAAAATAGGAGCATTTGTTATATCTCAGCTGCATGAAAATAAAAACACAATCAGGCTAAGTGGGTTCAAAAGCTCTGAAAGTAAAATTAAACTGGTTCTTGCTGGGGTTTGTGAGGCCTGAACATACTATGATGTAATTAAGAGGCATTCTATTATATTGAAGATATATACGGATATTGAAGAAAATATACAGATAATATCTAATATTTCAGTGACATGCTGAGTTCCTTGGCATTTGTATCTATCTGCAATAAACCAAAGTACCTCAGGAGAAACTGGAACTTAATGGTCTTTTAATCCAGTGGTCCTCGCTCATTGATGTCCACACCAGGCTGATGGCAAAGCACACAGCTGGGCCTGCCCCAAGTTGAGTTTCTTACTTGCTGCAGAAGGGGCCAATATTTGCATTTCTAACAAGGGACCAAGAGATGCTGCTGCTATGGAGGATCTGAGAAATAATTTGGTAACTGTTGTTCTAGAGAATTAAGTATGATTATGTCTGCTCCTTTCGTGATAAATGCCAGACTTCTAGTAGCCCCTCAAAATATCCTAACTAGTTAATAAATGTAATCAAAGCAGAAACAGAGGAAGCACAAGAGGAATAGCAATATTCTTTCCTTAGGGCTACAGAAAACACAGAGTCCCTCTTCTACAGACCCTTTCTTTCAGCATGCAGGGTTTGTCAGGCACTAGTATTTTCTATAATATGAAAAACGTTTTCTCACCTTCCATACTTCTCATGGAATCAGGATCTCCCTTATTCCCATCCATGGGAAGGATTAAAGACTAGGAACTAAGAAACAATTTGGGATCCTAATACCTCAAAATTTTACTCTAAAAAAGTTGTGCTAAAAGTGAAATAGAAGAATGAGACAAGAGATGACACAGGTAGAGATTCTTATATATGATTTCAATAGTATAGACTTGGAAAACTTTTTGGTAATCACAAAACTCAGAAAATGAACAGCATTTAAATCCTAGGAAGTATGGGCTATACTTTGTTAACTCATGATCATGTAATAATATTGATTTACAGGATGAATGAATTTAGTTGTTGAGAAAAATACATAAATATTGAATGTTTGAACATTGGCTGGAGGAACATCTGTGTGCTGATTAAGAACACTATGGTGAGACAGGTACAGCCTCTTTGCTAGAGGAAGACAGGTAATAAAAATGTTATGGGTAACCCACGGTCTAAGAGAGGGAATGTAAAATTAAATTGATAAATAAGTCTGTAGTTGAATAAACAAAGTGTATAAGAGGGAGTGATCTATGTAACACCCACTGGAATTGGAAAATCGTTAAAAGATGATCATTTATTTGAGTGAGATCTCTAAAAGTCAGTGGTAATGTCAAGTGGAAAAACAGACTATTTATGGCAGGAGAAATAGTCTTTGGAAATATCCACAAGCACAAAACAAAACAAACTGTTCCACATGGAAATCAGAAATCATAAATCATGACAAAAAATCAAAAGTATATGTGTGTGCATTATACTTCGAATAAACTATGATTTTGTTGTGAGTAGGTATTTCCAACTACCTAACATACACTCAGAAGACAGCCTGGCTTCATTTCTTTACCTGCTCTAAGCTTGTATTCACAAAACTGAGGGTTAACTAAACACATAACCTTGCTGATGTGGGTCAGTTTAAAATGATGGACACATACTTTAAATAGTGATTCTCCAACAATTCCTGGTTGTCATAGGGCCATAGTTGAATTGTTTGTCTTCTCACGAAGATGGACGTTTCACAGCATGTCCAGCTCTTCCTCAACTCAGCTGATATCTTCGATCACTATCTCTGAGAGTGTAGATGGAAGGGTAAATTTGTGTTAACATTTCAGCACCAATCTAACAACTAACCTGTGATTGTACTTTATTAGAGGCCTCCTTGCTCTAGGCATGTTGAGTGAACACTTCTCAGTTGTGCTGAGGACAAATAAGGAACTTCAGCAGCAAACTGCTCATTCAGGTCTCAGTCCCGACTCAGGAACCATGGATTGGGCTCTGCCTTTAACCAGGACAAGACTCTCATTGATATTTTTCAGAACAGGTTCAATAGTCAGGAGAAGCCACAGTAACCTGAAGTCTTTCTAGGAGGTATAGGCTCAAGTCAACTTTAGAAAAATTCCTACCTTCCATGATACTAATCTTTGTTAGAAAACCCTCTCTAACTTCTCGGTGAACATCTTAAAGTATAGACCAAATTTTGACCTACCTGTCTTCTCTTCTTTTATTCATTTTCCAGGCTGTCTTATCTAGTCATATTGCATTATATACTATCTAAATTATTAAGCACCCACACTTATCTTTCAGATCTTGACATCTTCTGGGATTCATGTATCCTACTATCTACTTAGAAACTCTACAAAATGTTAATGGAAGTGGCAAACCAAAAGGGGACACAATAATTTTTGGGGAGGAGGGGTTTCCTGAGGCTGGAACCCAGGGCTTCACGCATGCTAGGCAAGTACCCTCCCACTAAGCTATCACCTGGAGCCCCAACTGAACCTGCAGCGACCCTTCTTTCTCAGTCATAGAGGACTATTTATTCTGTCTCAAGAAAATATCCTAAAATTCCCCACAAGACACATGCTTGTTTTTTCCTTTTTCCTTACACTATACAGGTAATCAACCAGATAGGCCTCCAACTTCAAATTATATATATTTAGCATCTCCCCAGGTACTACCTTAATTCAAGCCATGATGATCTCTTTTGGATTCCTACACACAACCTCTTAAGATGAACTCCTCCCCGCAGTTTATTCTTTATCCAGCAGCCAGAGGTTCCTTCTTAAAATACAAGTAAGACAATAGACGTAGCATTCTCATACTGTAAACCTGATGGCTGTCTTTACAGCTAAATTCCAGCTAGTAACTGAGCCTCCCCCACTCTGCCTTCCACCTGCTTCTCTAGTCATATCAATCCTCCTCTTTTGCATACATAACAGGCTTTTTCTGCTTGCTGTGCCTTCTGCTTGAAATATTCATTCCTACATCTCTGATGGCCTCATTGCCTTACCTAGCTCATGTTCCTTCTCAAATGTCACCTTCTTAAAGTTAGTTTCCCTCATTTAAAGAGCAGCCAGAAACTACCAGATATAATCTATCTGTTCATTATTTTAGCTGGCTTTTTTCCACACAAGTCTGAACACTGCAGACATGTATTTATTTCTCTACTACTGTACAATAGTCTTTCTTTCCTTGCTAAACTGTGTGTAACAAAATTGTGCTAAAGTGCATAGCAGTCAGAAAGGGCATGATTTCCACTGTCAAAAGTGTCAAAAAATTGTGACATCATTCACTGATTAGAGCAATCTTTGATTAGAACAGGTGTTTAGAATTATTATTTGCTCCTAATACACCTCAATAATATTGCTGAATGTTGAATACAGTTTTCCAATTTCTATGCAGAGCAAGTTTTCAGCTGATCTATATCAACCATTAGCTATTTCAAATTTGTCTAACTTAAAGGCACACTACCTCAAAAGAAAAACAGAGCTCCTGTCTCAGGCTTTGGCTCTGTAGTTGTTTGATTGCTTCTTTCAACACATATCAGAGTATCCTAAGACTGACTTTTATTTTTTCATGGTAGATGTTTTATTTGACCAAAAACACAATGACAGGCAAAGATTTTGGCTGTGATAAGAAATGTTTTCAACCCATAGACCTGGTAAGTTTCCATCTATTCACAAATGAAAAGAAAGTGAGGATCATGTTGTGGTTTAGATCTAGAATGCCCCCTCAAACTCTATGTGCTCAGAGGCAGTGCTCTTGGAAGAAAATTGAACCACAGGCATGCCAGACTCATCAGTGGATTCACCCACTCAGGAGTTCAGTAGCTGAGTGTAGGAGGTGGGGCCTGGTCAGAAGAGTCCGGTCACTGGGAGTGTAACCTGGAAGGTCCTCCCCAGCTCCAACCTTCTCTCTGCTTCCAGGATGCTGTGGGATAAGCAGCTATCCTCAGACATATTCTTCCTGCCTCAGAACCAGGAGACTATGGGCTGAATTCTCTAAAAACTGTGAGTCAAAATAAATCTCTCTTCCTCTAAGTTGTGAGTGTTGTGTATTTTGTCCTAGCGACTAGCAAGTGAGTAAGAGCAGGACAGCCACAATGAATTACCTGGGCTGATTCACCAAACAGTGCACAACAGCAAATGGACAGAAAACAATCGAGCATCCAACATGCTTGCATAAGTAACATTCTTTATCAGTTAACATTCTCAGTTGTTACCCTAAAACATAAACAACCGACAGGATACAGTGTTGTAAATCAACCTTCATCAATATTTATTGAGTAAATGCTTTGCAGAAGATTCTTTTCTCCTTGAGCTTATCAAGCATTAAAATGTGGCATATCATAAAAAGGAAATTAATTGCCCAAATGTAATTTTCCTGCAATTTGTTTGAAAACGTCGAAACCGTCTGCTTTGGAGAAGGGAGGGATAAAGCCAGTACTTTGAGTGTTATCTAATGAACTTGAGTGTGTAAAGAATATATAAAAATATTGTTTACAATTTATTTTTAAAACTGTTATTTATGGACTAATAAGATATCACTGCTTTTCTTTGCTAAAGTATTTCATTCTGATGTATAGAGGATCTCTTTTAGGAAAATCCCACCTACTTCTTGAGATGGCTGATGAGAAGTAGTGCCAAAGTCAGATGCACTTGTAGTGGCAAGTAATTAAATATGACATAAAGAAATAGGCAAACATTAAACACTGAAAACATGTAAAATGTGAATTGCTCAAAAATCCTCTTTAATTGTAATGATATATCTCAGACATGATTCAGGTCACACAAACTTAGAAAAGGGTAACAGGAAAACAGAATATCAAGACTCATAACTGAACTTAGTTCAAAGAAGAAATCATAAACCTAAATGTTGAGAGAACCAATGGTAGAATGACAGAAATTGTTGTGTCCTGGTGATGTGCTTGACACTGGCTTCAAAACCAGTATGCCTCTTGACAATCATAAGTGTCCTGGGATAGAGGTAAGGTACAGATAAAGTGAGGGATAGATAACAGTTTATCTTGTAGCTCAAAAGATACACCTAAGAGGGCCAGGGATTTAGCTCAGTGGTTCTACCACCTGACTCGCATGTGCAAGGTCCCGAGTTTGATACCCAGTTTAAAAAAAGATAGATAGATAGATAGATAGATAGATAGATTGATAGATAGATAGATGATAGATAGATAGATGATAGATAGATCGCCTCAGTAACTTTCCTACATTGACAGAGCTACCTATAGCCAGGCAAGGGACTAATGTGCTTCTCATTCTGTAATACTTTTGGAATTTATTAGCTTTTGTGACTATAAGGTATAACATTGAGACTTATTGCGAGTTCAAACACCACTTTACAAGCAATGCACACCCACTATATGCTTCAGTCTACACTGAATGTTCACTCATGTGCCAGTCAGGGCAGAGACCCAGGAAAACCAAGACAAGAAAAAAAAATAAAACATCCTATTTTATCAGAATTGTATTCTGTTAAGGCAGCAGACATCAAACAAGCGGTTATTGTATCTACTAACATACTAGTAAACTAATACATTTAGAATATTTAATATATTTATATCAACAAAGAATTCATATGTAGGACTGTGTCTGCCTTTAACTACTATACCAGTCTGTCTGAAAAAAGTCTCAAAAGCTCTAGTGCCTTAATATGATGCTCATTGCTCAATGAGGTTAGTAATAGTTTCTACAATCCTTCCAAAGAGTGAATGGGAAAATGTCTGCACTATACCATACACGATTTTGGACACCCTGCAATTTCTCAGCAAATATCATTACCAATAATAGCATTACTCTAATTATAATAAAATATTGTTCTTGTGTAAATAAGATGAGTTTAAAATAATATATACAATAGTTATTGGGGGAAACTCCACTGCTCAAATCAAACTATTTTGTATGAATTTCTCATTGAGCTGTGCTTAAAATCTCAAAGAATCTTTCAGCATTCTCAGGCTCCAACCTGGCTGACTAGAGGAAGAGTTGCATCAGAGGTGCTCAGAGAGGATTGTCTGAGCCCACAGACCCCTGGCCTGAGAGCGAACCACCCATCCATCGACTACTGTGCTCCCGTGCCTGAGAGCAAACATATCACCTGATTGCTGTAGACCCCTGCTGGCACACAAACATATCTGTGGATTTCCACAGACCTCTGCCTGAGGGAACTGAGTCCAAGCCACCCAAATTAAATAGCTGAACAGGTAAATACTATCTGTGGACTCATAAAGTTGAAAACATCATGGGAAGGCAGTATCTCACCAAAAAGATATTCATATCAATTACAACCTCTCCTCATGCTACTTGACCTCAACCTCCAGCACCAAAAAAAGGAAAACAAAACAAACAACAATAACAAATATCTATATATATATACATTTGTTGTTTATATAAATATATATTATATATATAATATATAATATAATATATATATATATATACACACACACACACACACATATGAAAAAATCCAGGCAACAAAGAACCCCAAGGCCTTCCAACCATCCAAATACAGATCCAGGGAGCACCCATGGAAGGGAAAGCAAACACTGGGTACCAGAGGTTTGCAAATTCATTGAAGAAGAGGTAAAGAAACTTGGTGAGTTCAAAGAGGACACAACCCAAAAGTTTATGCAATCATCATAAAAAATGACCAATGTGTATTTGAAGGAAACAAAAAATTTGGAAAAGCTGACTAAAACAGTTCAAAACAAGAATGACAAATTTATCAAAGATATGGAATCTATGAAAAGGTAACAGTAAGAAATAGCAGATAGAAAAATTGGATAGAATTCATAAATTGCAGAAGTGGCCTATGTGAAGACAGGGCCTCTGAAACAGAGGAGAAAATGGTAAATTATTATGGACTACTCAGAGAAGCCTTAAAAATGATGAGAATAAAAAAAATTCACCCAACAGCTCATAGACAATACTAAGAAGATCAATTTAAAGCTAATTGCAGTTAGAGAGAAACTAGAAGATAGCCTACATGGAATAAAAAACTTGTTTATAGAAATCATGATATTGTACAAAATGTTCCAAGTAGGAGGAGAGTTCAACGTACAGGTAAGCAAGTCCTATCAGAACACCAACCACCTGAAATGAAGAAAGAAGCTGCCCAAACACATCACAATTAAAATTCCAGATGTCCAGCAACAAACAAACAAACAACAACAAACTCCAGAATTTTAATACTGTCAGAGAAGATTTTAAATCACATATATAGGTAAACCAATTAAAATTGCAGCAGACTTCTCAACACAAACTTTAAAGGCTAGAAAAGCTTAGAGTGAAATATTTCAACCCTTAAAAGCAAAGAACTTTCAAACCAGATTAACATATCTGACAAAACTTTCTTTCATAATAGATGGAGAAAGAACATAAGAAAGAACAACTCAAGAGATTTATAAACCGCAAAGCAGCACTCCAGAAAATATTCAAGAATATCCAAGGGAGGGCCGGGGATTTAGCTCAGTGGTTCCACCGCCTGCTGTGCAAGCGCAAGGACCCAAGTTTGATCCCTGGTACCAAAAATTTAAAAAAAGAATATCCAAGGGAGAAATGATAAAATCAACGAAGCCAAAAATCCAGATGGAATGAGTACACCAAGCAAGGTGAATAGATAAACAAAAAAGAAAAGGGAAAAAAAGGTTTTATCGTTAGAAAAAGGGCACGATACAAATAAATCAACATTTTTCAGTAATAAATCTCAATGTAAACAGCCTCAACTCCTCAATTACAAGACACAAATTGTTGACTGGGGAAAAAATCAGAATCCAACAGTCTGTTGCATTCAAGAAATTCATCTAATTCAAAAGGATATTCATAGACTAAAAATTAAAGATGGAAAACTGTATTACATGCAGTAGGACTCTGAAAATAAACAGGGTAGCAATTTTATCCTCAGGAAATGTAAACTTCAAGCTAAAACTAATCAGAAGTGAAAAAGAGATCATTGCATAGTATTTAATGGAATAATCCAACAAGAAGAAATAACATTTGTAAATATTAATGCACTGAATACTGGATCACCTATCTTTATAAAACAAATACTGCTGAACATAAAAGATCAAATACACACTAGCCCAATGATAGTAGGTGACTTTAATACCCCATTTTGCAAAGAGATAGATCAGTTAAACAAAAAACCAATAAAGATATATCAAAACTCAACCACATCCTTGAATACATTGTCTTAATAGATATTGTTTTAATAGATATTGTCTCCTTGCTGAGACAAAATACCCAATGCCAAAAGATAATGTGGAAAGATTTATTTAGGTCACAGTTTGTAGGGGTTTCAGTCCATAATCACCTGGTTCCAAGGCAGGCTGGCATGGCAGACAAGCATTGGAGTGGAGAAACAGTTCACAAAAGGCAGAAGGTAGCAAAGCAAGCAAGAAACAATACAAGTCTTTCTGTCCCTTGTATTGTATCCAGTCTACCGGGATTAGGGTGGTGCCAAACAAGTGGACTGTTTAGTCATCGCCTACCCTTAATTCTAGTACCCTTAATTTTAGCATTGCACCATGAATCAATCACACACTCTAGATTCAGCTTGAAAAAGCCCAATCTATGACTGCATGAGGTTTTTCACACCAGTCAAACAGAATAGGGGATGTAGAAACATCCCCAGACATATTCAGTCACTTGATCTTTGAAATTTTGGCCAAAAACATGTTGGAAAACAGGTAACTTCTATAACAAATGGTGGTGGTAAAACTGGCTTTCTATATGCAGAAGATTAAAACTGGACCTGCATCTCTCACCATGTATTAAACTAAAATAAAAGTAGATAAGATCTCTGGGTTTGGGGGTTTGTAATCCCAGCACCCAGGAGGCCAAGACAGGAGGATTCCTGTGAGTTACAGGGCCCCTTGGCTCCATAGTGAGTTCAAGGTCAGTCTGGACTACATAGAGAGACCCTGCCAAGAAACCCCCCCCCCCAAAAAAAAGACCACAAAGTAGATAAAAGCTCTAAAAAGAAAAACAGAAATAGCGAGTCTACTGGAAAATAAATAAATAAAATTCTTGAAGTCATAGGTATATGCAAGGATTATCTAAATAGAACTCCATTTGCTCAAGAAATAACATCAAGAACAAAAAAAGAAAAAGGAATTCTATCAAACTAAAAAGGTTCTTCACAGCAAAATGAACAACCTACAGAATGGGAAAAACTGTAGCCAGTTATTCCTCACAGAGGACTAATATCTAGAATATATAAAGAACTCAAACAAATTAGAACCCCTCAAATGATTCAAGCAAAAAATACCAATTGAAATGAATAGATTCTCAGAAGAAGGAATAAGAATGGCCAATAACTACATGAAAAAATGTTCAACATTGCTGGCTATTAGAGAAATGCAAATTAAAGCAACTCTGAGATTCCATCTTACTACAGAAAAAAATGGGTATCATCAAGAAATCAAGCTGGGTGCAGTGGTGCATGCCTGTAATCCCAGCATTTGGCAGGCAGACTGCCCCAACTTGAAGGGCACCCTGGGCTAGATGGTGAGTTCAAGGCCAGCATGAACTGCATAACAAGACCCTGTCTGAAAAAAAAATCAAATAATAACAAATGCTGGTGAAGCTTCACAGAAAAAGGTACCCTTCTACATTGTTGGTGGGAATGTAAATTAGCACAACCTCTATAGAAATCAGTATGTAGATTCCTCCAAATACTGAAAATTAAAATTTCATTTGTCCCAGCTATTCCCCTTCTAGAAATCTTCCCCAAAGAGTTAAATACATCATACACTCATAACTATGTTTATAGCAGCAAATATCAAAATAGTTTAATCTTGGAAGTGGCCTATATGTCCATCAATAAATGAATGGGTAATGAAAGTATAATATTGATACTCCATGGAATAATATTTTGCCATAAATAACAACAAATTTGAGGCATTTATAGAAAAATAGATACACCTGAAAAATATGTTATGTGAAATATATCAGACACATAAGCTTAAATATCATATAGTATCTCTCATCTGAGTAAGGCAAAGTTTAAATGAAGATCAAAATAAAGGATTGCTAGAAAGGAACAGGGAGATGGATCTTTTGAAGATAGGAAAAGGGCCAAGAGACCAAGGACAAAGGGAAGGTGGGAAGAGTAGAGAGGGGAAAGAGAAGTAAAGAGATTTAAGATGTGCCATGTACATGTACCAAATATCCACAATGAATGTAGATATTATATGTCGCAAACATGAACTAAAAAAACATAACAATAATAATGACAATGAGGGAAAGGAAATGTAGAGACTGAAGGAGGGAAGTGGGTGGGAAAGGGAAAAGGAATAAAAAAGAATCAAAGTGTGGTATGTACACAAACCTACAGTACTTCCTAAGATGAGTTTATCCCCATGTACGGCACACACATAATAATAAAATAAAAAATTTTAAAAAATAATTCTCATTAGGACATTAAATTATATTTGATTGATTGAAATGTAAGGTAATGTTTTGGTCCCAGCACTATAAAACAAACAAACAAAAAAAAAAATAAAACCAGAAAATGTCTTCTTGCTCATTTGACTTAAGAGAACTATTAATAGTCTGACCCTTAATAAAAGATCTTAGTTCATTTCAAATGGGCATGATGGCCCAGGTCACTTTGTTTTGTATCATTATTTGTTTGTAAAATGTCGTAAAGCAATTTTATTCATCCTTAACAAAGTTCAAGACATTTTTAACACACAGAGCAAAAACAGAAGACAGTCCTAAAACAGAAGTCTGATACTTGTATTTGATGAATTATGTGTCTCTGGATATACGTAAATTTCAGATATATATTTCTGTATTGCTAATGCATGTGCTGGCTTACTTAAAAATAAATATTATTTAAGACTCTATAATGTTAAAATCTGAGAAATCTCTCCTACACTTGACTTAATTTCTAAGTTCACCATTTAAGTATTTGTTAATCTTTTCTTTTCCATCTTTGCTCTTTCCTTTCTTTTGTTACTTATGAAGTAAATCCCTTTGTAACAAAATGAATCTTTATGACTTCATATTAAAAACTTAAAAGCTATGTGTACATGTAAGCTTGCACATGCACTCCCACACACGTGTACATTTCTGGATTTATTTAGATCAACACTACCTCAAAAATGGAAAACCCTAGCATTTATATGATGGTTAATTTGTTTTTAAAATATTTCATTAACTTTTTACCTGAAGAAGTTAATGAACATTAAAAATCTAGAAATTCTAAAGCAAGTTAGTTTCATACTACAAGTGATTTATAGTTAAACTAAAATATTTCTGTGATTTTATATTTTCTGTATATCAGCACTAAATAATAACACAATAAAACTAGCCTTAAATTATAGTCTGGTTAATTTGGCTTCTACATGTACTTTAAATTGAAAGCTGCATTCACAGACAATTTCTTCCTGGGAGAGATTACAGATAACGTTCTGGCAGAATATTACTTTATGGTTCTCATGCTTTTTGTAAAAGCTTCCATAGCCAAAAAAAGCCAAAATCAAACCTCAGTGAAGCATTTACAATGTAATGATTCTCTGAGATAGTAGCTTCAGCATTCATTTTTGTCAGTGAAATCTGCCCTTTGTTGATATGAAAGGGTGTCTGTCTCAGAAATTCAACTTGCATTCAAATGAGGATGTAAAACAATTAAGCACCAGACTCCATCATTCTGCCACTGGCCTCTCCTGCATCGCTAAAATATTGCACATCTTGAGCCACATAATACTTGGGGCTATGCCACATGGCTGGGATACTGTCAACAAGTGAGGGACCTGTCAGTTACAATACCACTGCAATAATTCTGACTCCTCCTATGAGAGGTCTTTCTCACTGAAAGCACAACCCATAAACTATAACAATTGAGATTTGCTCCACCACAGTAAAATTCATAAATTTTCAATGACACGTAGTATCTGCATTCAGAGGGCAAAAGATACACATGGGAAATAGATGCATAAATAAAAACATCTAACTATTGTGCTAAAATAAAGCAAGAAAACTGTAGATCAGCAGTCAGCAGAACTTGCCAAGTGTGTGCTTTGTGTCAGCCCCAGGGGTCAGAGTTGTAATTTTTTTTTCCATTTAATTACCACCAGCACCCATTTGACAGAGACATTATTATCCCTGTTTTCTGGACCCTCATACTCATTGCAGCATTACTCACAATTGTCAAGGTATGAAAACAATCTAAATGTCCATCGGCTGATCAATGGATAAGAAAAATGTGGTACATATATACAATGAAATATTATTTGGCCTTCAAAAGGAGATTTTGTCATTTGCAACATAGTAGATGCATTATGCTAAGTGACAGAGACAGGAAATATAGTATAATTTCTCTTGTATGTGGGAAATTCTTTTTTGTACTGGGGATTGAAACTAGGGCCTTCACACTGAGCTATATGCCCAACCTTTTTGTCTTACCTTACTTTGTTTTATTTCTATGTCTCAAGATAGGGTCTCATTAAGTCACTGAATTGCCCTGCCTAGAATCAAACTTAGAGCCTTCCTGCTTCAGCTTCCCCAAGTGCTGAGATTATAGGTATGGACCACCACCCCTAATTTTGGATGTAATACCTTAAAAGAAGTTGAACACATAGAAACTAAGAATGAAACTCTGGTTACAGAGGCAGGGGATGGGGAAGGGGAAAATGTGGGTCAAAGGGTACAAAGTTGTTATTATGTAGGATGAGTAAATCTAGAGACCTGCAACATGAGGACTGTAGCTAATAATATTACACTTTCCACTGAAAATATGCTACAGAGTTGATTTCAGGTGTTCTTACACATAAATGGACAAAATGCAAGATGATAGGTATTCTAATTGGCTTCACTGTAGTAATCACTATGTTAGGATTATGTGTAACAAAATCTCATATTATTATACCTTAAACATATACAATAAAAAGCAGAAACACTTTTTTTATTTATATATTAATTGGTACATTTTAGGTATACAATACATTTACATTTATCATTGGGTGTTTGTACCTGAACATGATGTATCTTAGTTCTAATATTTTTCCCCATTACCTGTGCACCCTTCACCCCCACCACCCTTCCCTATTTACATAGACTTTGTTTCCATTTTTTTTTTCTTTCACATAATTTTTCCTTTCCTTTCTTTCCTTTCCCCTTCCCCTCCTGCCACCCCTCCACCCTTGGACCTTTTCCTATTTCAAATTATCAATTATTCCTTTTAATCATTTTCATCCTTATTTACACTTTCAGTTTCTCACACTAGAGATACTATTTGGTATTTACACATGTGTGTCCTAATTATTTCACTTAAGAGGATGGCCTCAATATGCATCCATTAGCTATAAATGACTCTACTTTCTCATTCTTTATGGCTGAGTAGTACTCCATTTTATAAAAAAATCCACATCTTCTCTATCCAGTTTCCAGTTGATGGGCACTTGGGCTGTTTCCAAACCTTAGCTATTACAAACTGTGCCGCTATAAACATGGGGGCACATATATCACTGTGGTACGATTCTTTTAATTCTTTGGGGAAGATACCCAGTTGGGGAATAGCTGGGTCAAATGGAACCTCTAGTCCTAGTTCTTTGAGGTATCTCCATATGGATTTCCACAGTGGTTGCACCAGTCTGCACTCCCACCAACAAAGAAGAAGGGTTCCTTTCTTTCCACACCCCCACCAGCATTAGTTATTGGTTGATTTCTTGAGAGCAGCCATTCTTTGTGGGGTAAGGTGGAATCTCAGTGCTGTTTTCATCTGCATCTCTCGAATGACCAGTAATACTGAACATTTTTTCATATATTTATTTGCTGTTTTTACTTTTTTGTCTGAGAAAGGTCTGTTTATTTTGGATGGCCATTTTTGAATTGGGCCTTTAAATTTGGGGGGTCTGATTTTTTTCAATTCTTTATATATTCTAGATAGTAGACCTTTGTCTGAGGTACAGCTGCTAAAAATTTCTTCCCATATTGCAGGTTGTCTCTTAGCTCTGTTGGTAGTTTCTCTTGCTGAGCAGAAGCTTTTTAATAAGATGAGATCCCAGTTGTTGATTCTTTGTGTTAGCTCCCATCCAACTGAAGTTTTGTTCATAAAGTCTTTTCCTATGCCAATGTCATTGAGAGTTCTACCTAAATTATCTTCCAGCAAGTTTACTGTTTCTGTCTTGATATTTCACTCTTTAATCCACTTCAATCTTAGTTTAGTGCATGGTGATAGGTATGGGTCTAGTTTTAATCTTTGGCAGGTTGAAATCCAGTTTTTCCAACACCTTTTATTGAACAAGCTATCTTTTCTCCAATGAGGGTGATGAGCTCCTTTGTCAAAGATGAGGTGGCTGAGTGTGTCTGGAGTTGTTTCTGCATCTTCTAATCTATTCCACTGATCTTCAGGTCTGTTTCTTTGCCAGTACCATGCTGTTTTTATCACAGTAGCTTTGTAGTACAGTTTCAAGCTGGGAATTGTGATACCCCCAGCCATATCTCTGTTGCCCAGAATTGCTTTTGCTATTCTAGGTTTCTTCTGCTTCCAAATGAATTTCTGGATTGTTTTCTCTAGTTCTGTGAAGTGTATTCTTGGAATTTCAATCAGTATTGCATTAAATCTATATAGCAGTTTTGGAAGTATGGCCATTTTCACTATATTGATTCTTCCTACCCAGGAACAAGGGATATCTTTTCATTTTCTTATATCCTCTTCAATTTCCTTCTTCAGAGTGCTGTAGTTTTCAGTGTAGAGGTCTTTTGCTTCCTTTGTGATGTTGATTCCTAGATATTTCATTTTGGGGGATGCTATTGTAAAAGGAATTATTTCCCAAATTTCTCTCTCAATGGGTCTGCTATTTGCATATAAGAAGCCTATTGTTTTTTGAGTGTTGACTTATATCCAGCTACTCCACTGAATCTGTCAATTAGGTCTAGAAGGCTATTGACCTAGATTTTTGGGTCTTCTCTGTAAAGTATCATATCATCAGCAAATAGTGACAGTTTAACTTCTTAATTTCCTATCTTTATTTCTTTTATTTCTTTCTCTTGTCTAATTGTTGTGACTAATGTTACCAAAACTATATTGAACAGGAGTGGTGATAGTGGGCATCCTTGACTTGATCCTGATTTTACTGTGAAAGTCTTCAGTTTTTGACCATTTAGTATGATGTTGGCTGTTGGTTTTTCATAGGTAGCCTTAATCAGGTTGAGATAAAGACCTTCTATTCCAAATTTCTGTAGGGTTTTTATCATGAATGGGTGCTGGATTTTGTCAAATACTTTTTCTGCATCTATTGAGATGATCATATGGTTTTTCCCCTTGACTCTGTTAATATAGTGTATTACATTTATGGATTTACAAATGTTGAACCTTCCTTGCATCCCTGGGATAAATCCAACTTGGTCAGGGTGCATTGTCTTCTTGATGACTCTCTGTATTCTTTTTGCCAGTGTCTTGTTGAGGATTTTTCATTTATGTTCATTAGGGAGATTAGCCTGTAGTTCTCTTTTTGGGTTGGGTCTTT
Source organism: Heterocephalus glaber (assembly GCF_053883595.1). NCBI lineage: Eukaryota > Metazoa > Chordata > Mammalia > Rodentia > Bathyergidae > Heterocephalus > Heterocephalus glaber. Next base: position 7,107,103 of record NW_028258142.1, on the reverse strand, counting down.
CCCTGGTTTTGGAATCAAAGTAACACTTGCTTCCAGGAAATAATTTGGAAGCCTTGCTTCCTGTTCAATTTCCTTGATGAGTTTAAGCAGTAATGGCGATAGTTCTTCTTTAAACGTCTTGTAGAATTCAGCAGTGAACCCATCAGGACCTGGGCTTTTCTTTGTTGGTAACTTTTTCATTACATTTTAAATTTCACTCATTGTTATTGGGGTGTTTAGAATTTCTATATCTTCTTCATTTAACTTTAGCAATTTGTATGTATCTAGGAATCTGTCCATTTCTTCTGTGTTTTCCATTTTATTAGAGTACAGGTTCTCAAAGTAGGTATTGATGATCTTCTGAATTTCTGCTGGATCTGTTGTGGCTTCACCTTCTTCATTCTTAATTGCATGGATTTGAGCCTTTTCTTTCCTTTTTTTGATAAGGTTGGCTAAAGGTTTATCGATTTTATTTATTCTTTCAAAAAACCAACTCTGATTCGTTGATTTTTTTGTATCATTCTCTTAGTCTCCATTCCATTGATTTCTGCTCCTATCTTTATAATTTCCTTTCTTGTATGAGCTTTGGGTTTGTTATGACCTTCTTTCTCTAGGAGCTTGAGGTTCTGCATTAGGTTATTTAACTGAGTTCTCTCTGTTGTCCTAGTATGGGCATTTGCTGCTATGAATTTCCCACATAGAACTGCTTTCATTGTGTCCCATAGATTCCTGTATGTTGTACTGGCATTATAATTTACTTGTAGAAACTGTCTAATTTCTTCTTTAATTTCCTCTGTGACCCATTGGTTGTTCAGGAGAGTGTTATTCAATTTCCATGTGTTTGTGGGTGTTTTGCAGTTTCTTATATTATTGATCTCCAATTTTATTGCACTATGGTCTGATAATATACAGGGGATAACTTAAATTCTTTTACATTTACTTAGATTTTCTCTATGAGCTAGCATGTGATCTATTTTGGAGAATGACCCATGTGCAGCTGAAAAGAATGTGTATTCTGATTTTGTGGGGTGGAAAAATCTATGAACCTCTATTAAGTTCATTTGTTCAATAGCTTGGTTCAGTTCTAGAATTTTATTGTTAATTTTTTCCTAGATGATCTGTCTATTTGTGATAGTGGGGTATTGAGGTCTCCCACTACAATTGTGTTATTGTTTGTTTGGTTTTTCATGTCCATTAATATTTGTTTTGTATAGTTGGGGGCATTCGTATTTGGTGCATAAATATTTAGAATTGTCATCTCTTCCGCTTGGATTGTTCCCTTCACAAGGATGTAGTGACCATCTTTGTCTCTCTTAATTAGTTTTGGTTTGAAATCTACTTTGTCAGAAAATAAGATTGCTACCCCTGCTTTTTTTCTGGGACTCTGCCACGTGGAGAACAGTTTTCCATCCTTTTACTTTCAGTCTATGAATTTCCTTTTGAGTTAGGTGTGTTTCTTGTATATAGCATATTAGTGGGTTTTGTCTCTTAATCCATTCTGTCAGTCTGTTTCTTTTGATTGGTGAATTGAGGCCATTAACATTGTGAGTTATAATTGTGAGATATTGACTCCTTCTTGCCATGATGTTTTAATGTTGTTGGCTCTTTTCTAATTTTTCCCCCTTTCCCTTTATTTTCTTACCTTGCCTGGTGGCTTCCCTCTGTTGGGCCTCACGGAGTTGTGACCTTCATTGTCTTTTTCTAGGATATTGCATGAAATTGTTTGGAGTGCTGGTTTGGTGTTAATGAAATTTCTCAGGTGTTCTTTGTCATGGAAGTGTCTAATTTCCCCATTGATTTTGAAAGATGATTTTGCAGGATACAAGAGTCTAGGTTGGAAGTTATTTTCTTTTAGGGCTTGAAATACTTCACTCCAGGCTCTCCTTGACTTGAGGGTTTGTGTTAAGAAATCTACTTTGATTCTGATGGGCTTTCTTTTGTAGGTAATTTGTTTCTTTTCTCTGTCTGTAGAATTGTGTTCTTCTGCTGGGTTTCTGGGATCTTGACTGTTATGTCTAGGTGTAGATTTTTTTTTTTTTATCATGGCTGGGTGGAGTTCTATATGCCTCACTTATCTGTGTGTCCAATTCTCCACCTCTGTCTGAGAAGTTTTCTAATATTACTTCTGTGAACAGTTTTTTTTATGTCAATTGTACTTTCTCCTGTTTTTTCGTGGACTCCAATCAGTCTTATGTCATTCTTCTTTGCATCATGTAGCAGTTGTTGGATTGATTTCTCATGGTCCCTTACTATCTTTAAGACATCTCTGTTTTCATGGTCCTTAACTGCGATCCTGTCTTCTATATCTGATATCATGTCTTCAGATTCTCTTAGTCTGCTCTGCGTGCTTTCAATGGAGTTTTTAATCTCCTGAATATCTGTTTGAATCTCTTTCATGGATTCCATTTCTTTCTTCTGTTGGGCGATCATGGTTTCCATTTCTTTCTTATGCTGGGCATTCATGGCTTCCAGCATGTTTCTGATCTCATCTATTTTCTTGTCTGTTTCTGCTCTAGAGCCTCTAATCATGTCTTTCACTCTACTCACCATCTCTGTATTTATCTGGGAGATTATTTCTGCTTTGAATTTTTCTAGAGCCTCATTCATCTGTTTTGTTACCTCCTGTGCTATCACTTCAGGGTGTCCAGGTGGTTGATTATCAGACTTTTCCACCTCATTTCCCCTAGAATTTCCTTTTAGTGGCTTGGAAGCCTGCATTTGTGCCTTGCTTAAATGTCTTCTCATTTTTGTTTTTGGTACTGTCCTTGATTTAATTCCTGGGTTCATATTTCAAAATTGCTTAATGCAGGTGTCTTTATTGCTTGTGTTTAAAACTGTTGTGCAATGATTGCTTTTCAGAAGTGTCTTCCAGACATGGCTTGTGTTTAGGTTTTGAGGCTTTAATGACTCTGAGGCTATTTTATTTTTCTTATACCAGGAAGGAAAACTGATTACATCAATCACAACATGTTAGGCCAAATGTTACAATCAGCAATACCATAGCATCAAGCACAGCTTAGAAAATGCCAGTTTGTGGTAGTTATTGATCTATCACACTTAGCTATGTGAAGTATAATCCCCTGTGCCTCTGTAGTGTAGCACCAGGTAGCAGAAGAGCCAGAAGGCGGGGGGTGGGGGGGTGGAATTGGGCCTTGCACGGGCCCACTTGGCTAAGCAGAGCACTGGATGAAAGCATGGCTCCAAGCCACTCCCGGGACCCCACTGTGCCGTGGACTGGAACCGGAACACAGCCAAGGAGCTTCCGGCTGCTTGGCCGACCTGTGGAGAGAAGCACCGGATGAAGACCCAGAAACACTTTTTAAAAGATACAAAAGCAACAATAATTACATGAACAAAAACAAGGAGAACTGACAAGAAAACAAATTTATTACCCAAATATTCTTGTAAACATTTACATTTATCATTTATACTGTACCTCTACATTCATTATCTTTGGTTTACTCTGGAATGGCTATTATTCCTATTGTAGGAATTTAAAACTTGAGGTGCCCTGGTATTAGGTATTGCCCAAACACATAAAGCCAAGATTACAACCTTGGTATTATGATGCTGAGTTTTGCACTCCACCAGATTGTGTTCCCTTTTAAACTCTCTGTATAAATTGTGTCTTGATGTCCTTTAAAAGGATTTGTTTTGCAAATTGAGCAGCTATAACTGACTCAGATAGGGTTGCTAGCTTGGTCAGGAAAAACAAAGGTATGACCTTGGGGACAAATAGAAGGACAGTGTCCATCTTTTGCCTTTGAAAATCTAGGGCTGATTCAAATACTAAACTCAAAGGTTAGTAGCTTCCAAACTTTCTTTTTCATCTGTAAGAGAAGAGTAGTTTCCATGAACAGAAAAATTTAATGTTGAATGTAAAAACCACTGGATCAAATCATAATCATAAATCAAGTGACTAGGAAGTTCATAATGTTAGGCTTAGTGCATAATAAAAGAAGGAGGGGTAGCTATTCTATTTGCTTGCAAAATAGATTTCAAGCCAAGGCTGATTAAGAGAGACTAAGAAGGTCACTACATCTTATACAGGGACCAATCCAAGAGGAGGAGATAACAATCATGAATATCTATGCACCAAATACTTGTGCACCCAACTATATAAAACAAATATTAATGGATATGAAAAAACAAATAAGCACTAATACAATTGTAATAAGGGGCCTCAATACTCCACTGTCACAATTAGACAGATAAACTAGACAAAAAACCAACAATGAAATATCAGGACTGAACCAAACTTTTTAACAAATGGACTTAGTGGATGTCTAGAGACTGTTTACAATGGCACAATTTATAATAGCTAAATCTTGGAAACAACCCCAATGCCCATCAACCAATGAATGGGTAAAGAAGTTTTTTATACAATGGAATGCTACTCTGTCATAAAGCTAAGCTTAGTCATTTCTAATTAAATGGATGTACCTTCAGACCATACTCTTAAGTGACATAAATCAGACACATATGTTCAAATATCTCATGGTTTCTCAGAAACTGAAAGTGTAAATAAGGACCAAAATGGACAATAGATGTTGGGAAATGGGAATAAAATGTCCAAATTAGTTGAGAAACAAGGGAGAGGGGAAGGGGAAAGGAAAGAAAGGACAAGAAAAAAATAGAAGGAAAAAATAGAAACAAAGCTTGTGTAAATAAGGTGAGGAAGAGGGGTTAAAGGAGGGGGAGAAGAATGGGAAAAAATAAGAAGAAAGATATATCATATACTTGTACAAATTCCCTATGTCAGATGTTATCATTGTAAATATCTAAATGTACTAACAAAATAAAAAGATAGAGGAAAAAATAAAAGAGAGTGTCAGGGAGACTACTCCTGCATGGTTTAATTCAAAATAGAAATAATCACCATATTCCTTAGAAAGGAAAATTCTCTGAATCCTAACAAATAATTGTCTTTCAGGAGGAAAATTCTTCAAGCTATTTAGATTTTCCTATGAGGAACACCATCCTTCATACTCCAAAGGAGACTTAAAAACATGTCCTTCAGAAAGAAATGGAGGGGGGGGATTTACTTGAATTTTTATCTCTCTATTTTATTCACATCTCATAGGCTTTTTTCACACCATGATTACAAGCAACAGTCTCCAAATAAGCCACTTGGTTCTGGTAAGCTTCTATTTATGCCTTATCTATTCATTAGCTCCATGCTTTCCGTGATTGAAACTGTGCTCCTACCATCTGTCAACAGCATTCACATTCTAACATCTTTGGCAGGCCCTTACCTACTTCTGCACAGGATTTGTACCCGGGCCAGATGTTATCAAAGTTAAAGCAAAAGATAGCATTGTGAATGTCAAGGAGTAGGATCGCTATCAGTAGCTATTTTTTATAGCTATTATTTAAATATAAAGTGTTGTGAGTATATTTGAAAAGAGGTCTTTCATCGTGAAAACTCATTTCTTGGAGTGTATTTGACCTGAGATTGAGGATAGGGAGGTAAGAACTGTCAGGAATAAAATTTTATAGCTAAGAAAATATTGCTAAAATAAAATAGTAAAAGGCTGCTTTAGCAGTCATCTGAGATGAGAAGTAACCATTATAATAACTTGAAGATATATATGCATATGTGTTTACAATTATTTCATGACATGCAGAGAAGAATCATAAGATCTCTGGTAACATGGTGCCTGTATGTTTTAGGTGTGGATCATCCATACTGAAAAAGATAATATGAACTATTACATAGAATGAGATTATGATCAACTCCAACTTCCCCCAAAAATATTGACATTAAACTATTCATTTCCAATATCATGATAGTTATGATAGTTTAGTTTTATATTAGATTATGGTAACATTTATGCCCTTTCTCTAATTTTTTCAATATTATGACTTATCTCCCTACAAATTTTGAGAGCAAAAGTTAGATGACATCCCAGAGCCTAAGGTCAGATTGTGCAACCTTAAAGCCAGCTGCAACATGCACATAAACAAATATATCAATACAATTGAAATCCAGAAATAAGTCCACCTGCATTTAAATCTCTATACAATATACATTGAAGGGGTAGCCTCAAATCACTGATATAATGAAATTTTTAAAAAGAAAATTAAATTGAAAAGATACATTTAGATTCCTCACACCATGAAAGAGAATCAATCTGTTTGAACAGAAATCTGTATGTAAAAAGGAAACTATGCAAGAGCTAGAGGAAAACGTTGATAGATTGATTATATATATATATATATATATATATATATAAATAACTTGGGTTACCTAGGTTTTGTTTTAAAGTTTGTTAAGAATACCAGATACAATAAAAATTATGTATTTTACTGCAGTGAAATTTTTAATGATGACATTCTCCACTATAAGCAAAGTGAAAGGACAAATGAAAAAACAGGATTTAATGCCAATATGAACAACAGATTAAGGTCTAATATTCCAAATTCATAAAGAAATTTTAGAATTAAGGAAGAAAGCCCAAAATTTATATAAAAAATATACACAGATAATTCACAAATAGAGCTATTAAAATAGCCTCTTATGACAGGAACATTTTCAACTTATTCTTAATAAGAGTAATGTTAGTTAAAGCAATACAGAGATGCTATTTATTATCCCTCAAGTAGACATAACTTCAAAATCTTGACCATGCACTCTCTTGATGCAGGAGAGTACATGCAGAAAGCAACTCCTTCATACAGAGCTGCCTGGGCTCACAATGGCCTAACACTGCTGGAGGGCATTTGGCAATGTTTAGTGACAGTACTTATGCATTTATATGTAGCTCCTAAATATGAAGGCAGACAATAACATGACTTCAAAATACTTAGAATATAAGTGACAGAACTGAATAGATAAATTTGAATGCACCTTTCTTGGTACCTTCTTTAAAAAGTATATAGAATATTACACTTGATCTTAGTCAGAAGGCCGAGAAGCTATGAAAAAAGTATATAGAATACTGTGAGGATAAAGTAGATCGGAAAAACACTGTTGACCAACTTGATTTTGTTAACATGTACATAGCATTCTATCTAAAAATAGTACATGTTTAAGTGCATAGTCAACGTTCCTTAAGAGTAAAAACAGACATATTTAAAGGTATATTACATATTCCTTAACAACGTAAGTTAGACCAGTAAAGATCTATAATTTTAGAAAGTTTGAAATTATATAGATTATAAGTATAAGGGTATTGAATTAGAAAATAATAAATGAGTATGGAAAATCTCTGCATATTTGAAAATTAAACAGCTTGGTACAAGTAAACCATGGATCAAAGAATAAATCACAATGAAAATTTAAAAACACTTTCAACTAGATGAAAGTGAAACAAAATATCAAACTATGTGGGAGAGATTATGCTGCTAATGGTTGTATTAGAAAAGATGGCTAAATTGAAGCCACTTATCCAATCTGCAACCATAAAAATTTGCCACAAGATTGCAAGTTTAAGCCTTACCAGGGCAACCTAGCAACTTCATGAGACCCTGTCTAAAATATATACGTACATACATACATACATCAATGTGAAGATGTAGCTCAGTCCAAAGGCCCAGTAACCCTTGCTACCTCCCAAAATACCCTACAGGATAAAAGAGCAATTCAACTCAAAGAAAGAAATATTAAAGATAAAAGTAGAACTCATTGAAGCAGAACATAGACAAGTAATACAGAATATCCACAAAGCTAAAAGCTTTGTTTTTTTAGCTAAAAGATAAAAACTTATACTTCAAAATATCAATTAAGTAGATTAACAAATTAGCATGATCAAGCAGTAAAAGGGAAAGGACACAAATTAACAATATCAGCTATCAAAGTAAGCACACTTTGGTTACTACAGAATTTACAAAATAATTAAAAAATTTCTCCTTAAAGAACACAAGAAGATAAAAAGGTAAACCACAGGTTGGGAGAACATAATTACAATAATAACTGCCAAAGAATATCCAAGATAAATAAATATAAGACAGAAGTGACTTTACTCTTTGTATAGGATTTTGTACAAAGGAATATGATCAGATGTGTCACTTAATGTGGAAGCAAAGACAAGTTACTATAATCAGATCTTGCCTCTCACAGTCAGTGACCTCTTTAACCAAGTCTTAGTGAAGTTATATATCGTCTCTAATCCAGTCTTCTTCCATCAGGTAATAAGATGCATGCTCTAGTTCTGAATATGTTCTTGTAAAGTTTCTACTAAGTATTATGGACATTACATGGAATCAAGAACAAATAAAATTTCATTTATTGTACAGTTGGTAGGTTTACAGATAATCTGCATTTTTAACTTTCAGGTATAGCTACGACTTTAATGATTACAAGACAAAAAGTGTGTATGTTACCCACTCAGATAATTCCCTTACCACTACCCCTAACTTTGCATTTTTAAGCAATGACAGAGTTGGTTCTCTATCCTACCGCTGTTCCTTAATTCAGCAAGTGTTGAGTCCTATTTAAGTCCTTAATTCGGAAAGTGTTAAGTCCCGTTTGCAAGGCACGTCTTAGAAAAACAGAACTGTGTAGGTAGAAGGTATCTTTCAGCTCTTCTAGCTATTTGTGCCACAGGAGGAGAGGATGAAATACTGAGCCATCTGGACAATTTCTCAAGCTCACAGATAGTAAATGAAGTGAGAACCAGCATCAAGGCTCCCTGGCTTCGATCCTATGTTCCTTTCCTAACCCCACTTTGCCACACATCTTCCAGTCATTTAAAGAGGGCTAATACAAATGCTTTATCTAGAGACACTGTCGGTACTAAAAAGAAACTAAACTATATCCCGCTTCATCTTTTCCCTGGAATTGTATTCACTGTCATAGGTGTAAACCATCATTCTTCGAATCAGGGTTGAAAAAAAAATTCAGAATTCTTCAATATGATCTTTTAAAATCCGCTCTATAAAATAACAATATCACAAAATCTAAATGTCATGTTTGGACAGTTTTCTAAATGAACATAATTTTCCCTAATTACTTATTTGCTAAATCTAATTTAGCATTTTCTGAAAAATTAGTAATGTTATATGCAAAATTGCTCATGTATTTGCCACTTAATGTCATTTAATCCTTGTAACAATACCAAGAAAAGTATTTCTAGACTATTTATTGAATTGTTTTCAAGATTTGATTATTTAGAGCAATTTTAGGGTCAAAGCAAAACTGAGAAAGTACACAGATTTATCATGCCCTACATATCCATAGCATCCAGCATTACCAATCTCCCCCATCAGAATATAGATTCACTACCACTCATAAACCAGCATTGACACATAATAATCACCCAAAGGCCTGAGTTTATATTAATGTTCACTCAGTCTTGGACACTCTATAGGTATGCACAAATACAAAAGACATATGTCCAGTGTTACAGTATCATACAGATTCTTTTCACTGCCCTGAAGTGCTCTATGCTTCACCTATTCATCTTGTTCCTATCAAGCTGTGCTGATTCCTGATGTTTTTACTATCTCCATAGTTTTGCCTTCTCCAAAATGCTATATACTTGAAATCAAAGTACATACCTTTATTTATCTCGGCTTCTTTTATTTAGTAATATGCATTCGAGGTTTCTCTTTTAATGGCTTAGTAGTTCGTTTCATTTACCACTGAAGTATAGCCTCTTGTCTGGATGTGCTACAGTTTATATTTATCCATTCAACTATAGGACAATTTTTTTGCATCCAGGTTTGGGTAATTATGAAAAAAAGTTGCTGTAAACATTGTATACATGTTTTTGCGCATTTGTGTGGACATAAGTTTTTAATGGTTCTGGGAACAAGATTGCTGAATTCTATCTTTAGAGTATGTCCATCTAATATTCAATTGCATCAGTCTAATCTTAGAGAAAACACAAATGAGAGACATTCCTCAAAACACCTGACCAGTACTCCTCAAAATTATTGAGGTCGAGCAGAGGATTTAGCTCAGTGGCATGGCACTTGCCTTGCAAGTGCAAGGTCCTGAGTTTGATCCCTGGTACCAGAAAAAAAAATTATCGAGGTCAACAAAAAACATAAAGTACCAGAAATCTTGCAGCCATGAAAAGCCAGTGGAGACATGGAATATTACGTACAGTAATAACTCAGTTCACAAATCCTTCTGTGTGAACAATTCCATTCACAAACAGAAGTGTTCAGCAAAATTTTACTTCTGTTCATGAACTCCACATCAAATGAGGAACACGACTGTAGCTATCTTTTCCAGAATCATGGAACATGTTAAGTTAATGAACTGAGGTACCACTGTACAGTATAATGTGGAATCCAAAGTAGTAAAGACTAAGGAAATCTGAATAAATTGGATATTATTGTACAATAATGTATCAATTATGGTTGATTAATTGAACCAAGTAGTCTATAATGATGTCAGGTGCCTATAGGAGGAAAATACGGGGATCTCTAGTCTTCACAATATTTCTATAAATGCAAAACTGCTCTAAAAGTTATTTTTTAGAAATGGTTTCCTTTGTTTCAAAGAAAAATTTAGTAATATGCATGGTAATGAATAGACAGAGTTTGAAAAAGAAAGGCTACTAATGAGCAATACAAATGTGCAACTATTAACCAAAAAAAAGAGATGGAGTAATATAAACAGACAAAATTAAATTTAAGGTACAAAAGCTTATGTAGTGCCAAATATGTATAATACATAATGACTACTCTACCAAGAACATATTGCAGTTGTCTTGTGAGCACCTAAGAAATATAACCATTCCTTGTATTAAAATGAAAACAATAGAGAAAGGTTTCAACAAATGCAAAATCATAGTGCAAGAACTTTATACTCCTCTTTCAGAAAGTTTAAGAACATAAAAATTATTAAGAAACTAGATTTGAATAACAAAACTGACAAGTGTTATCTAACATGAATACTATATGATTATATGTCTTTTGTCATGTAAATGTGGAATACATTCAAAATTGATGAATCTATTCATGAGGCAAACACTTATGAGTTAAAATTACTATCAGGGAACACATACACATAAATTAGAAATTTACAAATGACTGCTGAAAAACTCTGTGTGTTTAGAATATATAAAATTATATATACATAATTTTGCTGTTACTATATTTTTCAGCTATTCTCACATAACTGGATAAAAAGTTGATGTAAATCTAAAAAGCATAGGGTCATGCTTATCCTCATGTACTAACAGAAACTGTAAAGTCAATATGTGCCTTACAAGTCAGAAAGAGTCCTTGCACTGACAAGCCTAATACTACATGGTGCTTTTTATTAAGAAAAACAAAACCTGCATTTGCTCAACACTGATTACCTTTGCCAGATGAATACCACCACAGAATTTGATCAAATCCAAGATTACATGAAATTCTTAATTTAATGACTAAAACTAGTTCACATGTATATGAAGTAATAACCACCTAACTCAGGCTATTGTTTTGAATTAAACAAATATGTGAAGTTTATAGCTACAAAGCAACAAGTAACTGTATAAAATCATGTAAATTTCTTAAGTATAACTGTTATTTTTAACCTGACAAATAAAACTATTCACACAAAAAGAAAGGTTGTAAACATTTTTGTGTTTTGACCTCCACAGATTTTTTTACATGCATCATACCCTTAGGGATATTAACAGTTGCTGAAAATTACCCATGGTGATACCACTTACCCTTCTTCAAAAAGAAAAAAAATACAAGCTTTATGAAAAATATATACAATGAAATGTCCTTTTTATTAAATATTCAATGAAATGTGTTAAAGCTGTCAAAAGTAATGGATGGCAAAAAAAAAACAGTTTGCTAGAGGCAATAGAAATAGTCACTGGAATTGGTGTCATAGCAAGAGGAGAATATAAAATACTGAAAGAAAACACACACTTTGCTATTAATAATGTTTATACAAAAACTTATTTTGCTATACTCCTCACCAGTCACTTTTGTTTTCTTCGTGCTGAAAAAAGAAAAGAAATAATTTCTGCTTCAATTTAGAAAATTCAATGATAGAAAGATATAATTCACTAATATACCTACAACAGTAACCAAGAACAATATGATATACTGCAGCTAATCGCACATACTCAATAAAAAGGTACATGTAAAAATAAAAGAATGAATTTACAATTGATGATACCATGATTTTGTGGGTCCCATTTAAGGTAATATGATTTAACAAATACAATGCGTTATTGAAAATGATGATGAATAAATTTTTTAAAATACTGTAAAAAACACATTGCCATTAATCCCCCTGATAATATTCCGCTTTGTTTTGAACACACTTATCTATCATCACTTGCCACTTTCTGAAGCAGTTCTATAAGCCATCTTACGAATGTCTTTTCATGACAGCTTCAATGTCCCAAATCTATCAAAATATTATGGCAGTTTCTGTCTAATAAAACCATAGCAGGGTATCCTCATCCACCAGGTTCACCAGATCTGAGACTGTGAAACTTCTGGCTGTTTCTCAAAGTCAAAATGATCATGAAAGGTCAATATTTTGAATCAATTTAGAATGTCAAGGCAACCATTACAGCACAACTAAAGAAACTCATGAAGAGGGTTCCCAAAACTGCTTCAGAAAGTGGCAAGAGTCATGGAATAAATGTGTTTAAAGACAGGGAAGAGTATTTTCAGGGTGGATTAATGATAATGTGTCTTTTCCTGTAATAATATTTTAAAAATTTAAATAATACATTAAAGTATTATTCAATCATACCTCACAGAAGCACAGGAGACATAATTAATTTGAATTACACATAGAATTTTAGTAGAATTATGTTCAAAATACTGAGAGTAGCCTTATGAGATATTTGATACATATTCCCACTAAAGTGCTTAGTTTTGTATTTGAACTTCAAATTTTATTGTGTATCCACTATTTTATCTAAGAATCTTAAATCCAGTGGACCCTAAGGATTAATTTAGCAGTTGAAAGAATAATTATAGTCTATTGAATGAAGGAAGTTTGGAATATTTGATCAAATGATCACAAGAAAATTGAAGCAAGAACTCATAAAATTAAATACACATTGATGTATGAACAGAGAAGGTAACTTAGTTTGGGAACAATCCACTGGAGTCATCAGATATGTAGGATTTACATTCTACATTCTACCACTCACTATGTAGGAAACAGTCCCCTTACATGATGCTTTTTAGCTTTGGATTTATCATCATTAAAGTGGAAATAATAATAATAATAATAATAATAGCGCTTTCTCTTTGTTATCATAAAATCACCTAATGAAAATAGATACGATATGCACCAATCTTTGTCCTACTTCTTTTCATTTTGAGGAACATTGGACAGCTCCAGGAATTCCAAAATGTATTTCTTTCTGTCAAATTTTATTTACAGTTCCATTATGAGTTCATTCCTTAGCCACGAAAGTTTTAGTTGACTTTGAAAATGCAAGTAGTAAACACAAGCTGACAACTCTTACTGTTGCTTGCATCTTGGTGAAGGGGAAGCCCAGTCGACATTAAATCTGTATAGGAGAAGACCCAACCCCATGGAGTCCCTGAGCAAAAGGAGGTACTCAGTGCAAGATGTGCAAGATGTGGCTCATCACTGGATACCACATTAGTCTAATCTTTCTAGATTACTGAGGTGTGTGTAGGCAGTAAGCTGACTTCTTAGTGCAGTTTTGTTTCTTGAAGAATTTCTAGATAACTCATTTGGGGTCAAAGATAATCAAGAGGTTCATTCTGTTCATGGCCCATGCTATAGTCTGGAGTCTAAAAAACGTGTTAGAAAAAAGATGCTGTGCTCTTAACACTAATTCGGTGTCAGTCCGACATGTTATTACAGTTCACCAGAACTTTACATAATCCTAGTGCTGGCTGTCTAGTAAAGCTTTCAGGGCTTCACCTTTAATGATATTCCTGAGATTTAAATGCAATATAATGATTCCTCTTTTTAATACTGTAGTTTCTGGAGTGAGTGAGTGTGTGTGTGTGTGTGTGTATGCATGTCAGTGGGATAATTGTAGATATGCTACCAATAGTCCCCAAATACATTTCAGAGTGCATCTGCAAAAGTGCAGTCCTACATCATCAAAGGATTCCCCTCAGACAGTGTAATACAGCCAGAAATAGAGAAGGTAATGAAAGTCAGAGCATTCTAATTTTCAATTTTCCTAAAGCATAAAAAGCTATAAGACCTTAAAATGTTATGTTATAGTGATTATCATTTTTTGCTTCTTTCCTTGTAAGATGTGGGGTTTTTAAAAATACGTTTTCTAACCAATATAAATACATCTATTTCAACTTGGAGATAATATGCTGAACATATAGATCACACATAGGTTTTATTGCTTGAGTATTTTAATGAGGATGGGTTTAGATAAACCAATTGCTGTAAATCTAAGTGACAGTTGAAAAATATACAAATGTAATTTTTTAATCACAGGTACTTCTTAGTTTCTCCCCATCTGACTGTCAGCACTAACATTCTTTGAGATTGGTGTAACTAAATTATTTGAGCACCTTTTGAAGTTCAAACAAGTACTCCAGAACTTTTATCAGTAATCAGTATGCTGGGTTTTGAAGTGTAATTTGAATATAAGTAATTTCAGTAACAAAATATTTGCATGAGAGCAGTTAATCAGAAGTACATTATTAGGTGTTTAAGTGTATCTAATTTATTTGTTACATAAAACAAAAAGATATATATAATCTGTTGTCATCTTTTCTGTTATAATCATATATATGTAAAATCTACTGTCATCTTATCCATTCTAGTCAAACTGTAGATCTATTAAGAACAGGGCACTTAATCTACTCCTGTGTTCACAGGAGGATATTTATATGCTATTAAATATTTTGATAATTATTGCTCTGATTGTTAAAATATCCTATTTTAACAGAGACAAAATTATATGTATTTACAGTATACATGATGATGTTTTAGAGTGTATACACTGTGGAATAACTAAAACAAATTAAGCATTGTGTGCTTTACCACAGACATTTTTGTGGTGAGAACACAATATCCACTATCAGCATTTTTCAAAACCACAGTATACTACTAACAATAGTAAACATACTGTACAATAGAACACTTGAATTATTACTCCTCTCTATCTGAAATTTTATATCCTTTGATCAACAGCTCTCCAACTCTCCCATTACAAATATTATAACCCCAGTAACCATTTTCTACTTTCTGAGATCAACACTTTTAGTTTCCACATATAAGTGAGGTAATGCAGTATTTGTCTTTCTGTCTCTGTCCTAGTTCACCCAATATAATTCCCTTCAGTCATCCACATAATTGCAAATGACAGGAGTTTGTTCTTTATGGCTAAATAATATTTCATTGCAAGAATAAACATTTTCTTTATTCATGCATCCACTGATGGACACTTAGATTAACTCCATATCTTAGCTTGTGAGTAATGTTATAATAAGCATGGTAGTACAGTTATCTCTTCAGCATACAAATTTTATTTCAGATATTTCAGTTGTAGGATTACTAGCTCATATAGTGATTTTGTTTTTAATTTACATAATGGTTGTACTGAGTTTCAATCAATAATGGCTGAGTTTTCCAAAATGGCTGTAATGAGTTACAATCTCACCAATACTATGCGAGTGTTTCCTATTCTTTACATATTCATCAACGCATGTTATTGCATGTCTTTTTGGTAACAGCCAATTTTACATGGTTTTAATTTGCATTTGTCTGATGCTTAGGGATGTTGAGCATTTTTTCATATATTTATTGTTCACATGTTTTCTTATAAGAAATGTCTACTCAACTTATTTGCCCATTTTAAAATTTGTTTCTTGCTAATGAGTTGTCACTTACATATTTTAGATATTAAATCCCTATCATTACATAGTCTACAAATATTTTATCCCATTCTGTAGGATTGTTTTTCCTTTGTTGTGCAGAAGATGTTGAGTTTGATATAAAAACACTTGTCCATTTTTTACTTTGTTCCCTGTGCTTTTGGGATCATATCTAGAAAGTCATTGTCCATCCCAATGTCCTCTCCTCTGTTTTCTTCTACTATTTTCATAGTTTGGCTTTACATTTGAGTCTTTAACCTACTGACTTGATTTTTGTACTTAGTGTGAAATAGTGGTCTTTTTCTTTTGTATGTGTATATATAGATTTACTGACCCCGTTTATTGAAAACTGTCTTTGCCTCACTGTGTGTTCTCAGATTTTTTGTTGAAAATCTGCCCATTGCAAATGCATGGATATATTTCTGACCAGTTTTTCTGTTCCATTGCTCTGTGTATCTGTTTTATGCCAAGGATATGTTTTTTACAGCTTTGTAATATATTTTTTAATCAGGTAATGAAAAATTTCTAGCAAAATCTTTTTGCTCAAGATTGTTTTCGCTATTCAATCTTTTGTGGTTCCATATGAATTTGAGGAGTGTTTTTTTCTTTTTCCTTGTAAAATATGTTTGGTATTTTGATAGAATTGCATTAAACTTGTAGGTTGTTTTCATCATAAGGACAATTTAATAATATTAATTCTTTCAATCCATGAATATGGACATTATTTCATTTATTTGTACCTTCCTTCATTTCTTTTATCAGTGTTTTATAATTTTCAGTGTACAGATCATTCATCTATACTATAGAATTAATTCCTCAATTTCAATTTTTATATTTTGACTATTGAGAATATTGATTTTTGAAATTTTTTCAAATAGTTTGCTGTTAAGTATACAAAAATGCTACAGATTTGCACTTTTTTTTGTATGAGATAGAAAACATTTAATAATGTCTTGATGTATTTATGGGAAAATAACTATGGACCTAAGGCATATATTCAGTGACTTAGTACATTTTGTTTTGTTTTGTTTTGTAGTGGGGATCAAACTCAGGACCATGAGCTTGCAAGGCAGGCATGGTGCCACTGAGCTAAATTCCCAGCAGTTACTTAGTATATTTTAACAATACTTTATGTTTGAAAAAATTAGCTAATGGAATGTGAATACTTCCTTGTATAAGTATATATTCTGTTTTTTAATCCTATATGAACAGGAAATAATACTTTATATCTAATAAGTTATCTAGGAGATGTAGGATTTTATCCCTTTGTAAAGGAAGTAAGACAAGTAATGAATTTCCTCTAGAAATCACACCTTTTATTCAGTGCATCTACTTCAGAGATATTTGAGCTTTCTAAAATTGGAAATTTATAGCAAGGCTGGACCGTGAGTACTCTTTGATGAATAATAATTTATGTTGAATTTCTGGCTTCTTCCTACTTTACAGTGGTATTGTATTTATTTCTACTTTTACATTTTATTTTGACCCATTTATTGATAAATTCTGAAATTTGATTTCCCTGTTTTTCTATCAGCTTACCACAGCCTTGGTAGTTTAAAGAAAGGCTGTAACTCTCTTCTATTTCCTTGTCTACTGTCCTGCAAAGGATATTGCTTCAGCAGATTATAAAAGTTGACAACTCATTTCATTAGGAAGGCTTTAATTATGTCATATTAGTATTTTGCAGTAGACCCCTACCTGCAACCAACAAGATAGTGAGAACACCTCAACATGCCCACTGCTGAGTAGCTTAGCCATGTGGGCATCTTCAACCCCCAATCCCCTGTATCCTCCCCACCTCTGGCCTCCTGGCTGTGTCACTACCTGGTTCCACACTACAGAGGCACAAGGGGGCATAAAGGCCATTGTCCTGACCTGGAAGTGAACAATAGATAGAGGGCATCTCTCAGGCTCCTTCATGAAAACTGAAGCCCACTGGAAAAGTGAAGAGAATCTCTGCAATAAAGGCACACCAAACCACCGTACTTGTTGTCCTTACTGGTATAATGAAAATGAGATAGACTCAGTCATTAGAGACTCAAAACCTAAAGACCAGCTATAGCTGCAAGGCACCTCTGAGAAGCAATCATTCCATAAGTATTCTAAACACAAGCAACAAAGATACTTACAATAAGCAACTTTGAAGTATCAACCCAGGAATTAGACCAAGGACAATACCAAAAACCAAAATGAGAAGACATTTAAGCAAGGCACAAACTCAGACTTCCACCCCACAAAAGGCAAATTCTGAGAGAAGCAAGGTGGAAAAGTCTGATAATCAACCACCTGGACACCCTGAACTGATAGCACAGGAGGTAACAAAACAGATGAATGAAGCTCTAGAAAAATAATTATCTCCCAGATAACTAAAGAGATGGTGAGCAGAGTGAAAGACATGATTAGAGGCTCTAGAGCAGAAACAGATAAAAAAATATAGATGAGCTCAGAAACATGCCAGAAGCCATGAATGCCCAGCATAAGAAAGAAATGGAAACCATGATCGACCAACATAAGAAAGAAATGGAATCCATGAAACAGATTCAAACAGATATTCAGGAGATTAAAAACTCCATTGAAAGCATGCAGAGCAGACTAAGAGAATCTGAAGACATGATATCAGATATAGAAGACAGGATTGCGGTTAATGACCATGAAAACAGAGATTTCATAAAAATAATAAGGGACCATGAGAAATCAATCCAACAACTGCTAGATGATGCAAAGAAGAATAACATAAGACTGATAAGAGTCCACAAAAAAACAGGAGAAAGTACAATTGACACAAAAAACTGTTCACAAAGGTAATAGTAGAAAACTTCCCAGAAAGAGGTAGAGAATTGGACGTAAAGATAAGTGAAGCATATAGAACTCCAACAAGCCATGATCAAAAAAATCTACACCTAGACATATAATAGTCAATATCCCAGAAATACAACAGAAGAACAAAATCCTACAAGCAGTTAGAGAAAAGAAACAAATCACCTACAAAGGAAAGCCTATCAGAATCACAGCAGACTTCTCAATACAAACCCTCAAGTCAAGGAGAGCCTGGAGTGAAGTATTTTAAGCCCTAAAAGAAAATAACTTCCAAGCTAGACTCTTGTATCCTGCAAAATTATCTTTCAAAATCCATGGGGAAATTAGATACTTCCAAAACAAAGAACACCTGAGACATTTCATGAACATCAAACCAGCACTCCAAATAATTCCAAGCAATATCCTAGAAAAAAACAATGGCAGTCACAACTCCATGAGGTCCAACAGAGGGAAGCCACCAGGCAAGGTAAGAAACTAAAGGGAAAGGGGGAAAAATAAGAAATAAAAGAGCCAACAACAGCAAAACATCATAACAAGAATGACTCAATATCTATCAATTATAACTCTCAATGTTAATGGCCTCAATTCACCAATCAAAAGAAATAGACTGACAGAATGGACCAAGAAGCAAAATCCAGCAATATGCTCTATACAAGACACACCTAACTCAAAAAGAAATTCATAGACTGAAAGTAAAAGGATGGAAAACTGTTCTCCATGCCACAGTAACCAGAAAAAAGCAGGGGTACCAATCTTATTTACAGACAAAGTAGATTTCAAACCAAAACTAATTAAGAGAGACAAAGATGGTCACTACATCCTTGTGAAGGGAATAATCCAAGAGGAAGAGATGACAGTCGTAAATATATATGCACCAAATGCGAATGCCCCCAACTATACAAAACAAATATTAATGTACATGAAAAATCAAATAAGCAATAATACAATTATAGTGGGGGACCTCAGTACCCCACTATCACAATTAGACAGATCATCTAGACAAAAAATTAACAAGGAAACTCTAGAACTGAACCAAGGTATTGAACAAATGGACTTAATAGATGTTTATAGAGTATTCCATCCCACAAAATCAGAACACACATTCTTTTGACTGCACACGAGTCATTCTCCAAAACAGACCACATGCTAGCTCATAGGACATGTCTAAGTAAATGTAAAAGAATTGAAGTTACCCCCTGTATATTATCAGACCATAGTGCAATAAAATTGGAGATTAACATAAGTGACCGCAAAACCCCCACAAACATATGGAAATTGAATAACACCCTCCTGAACAACCAATGAGTCACAGAGGACATTAAAGAAGAAATTAAACAGTTTCTACAAGTTAATGATAATGCCAGTACAACATACAGGAATCTATGGGAAACAATGAAAGCAGTTGTATGAGGGAAATTCATAGTATTTTGCAATAAACTTTACAGCAAAAATAATCCATCCCCTAATATAATAAAATTAGTTAATGCTGCTTATTTCTGTGACCTTTAAAAATACTTTTATTTTCACTTTTAGTTAGAGAAGTTATCTATGACTGTATTGTTTGGAAAATAGCCCATGATGTACATAGTTTTGGAGATTTTAATAAAATACCTTAAATATACTTTGTGATTAATAGAAAATATTTTCTTAATAACTTGTCACATTATAAAATAACTCTTTAGAGTATTTGCTCAAAAGTAATATCAAGTTGAAAATTGAACATAATTGCATTTCCAATCCTCAATTACTTCAATTCGGTTAGATTCCTCAAATATTTTATGTAACATCCTACTGATCTCAAGTATGCATTTTCTGTTTATCTAGTATTTCACTTTTTCACATTTCACTTTCTAAGAATATCACATGGTTTCTTTCCTCATTAGACTATAACTGAGGAAGCACTGTCAGAAAGTAACCTTTTATTCATATGGTAATATTCCCATGAATATCTCTCAACTGAGGCTGGAATCCAAAAATACAGCTTCATCCAAATGTGTATAATAACTCATAAATGAGGAAAGTCAATAATAAACACAAAGAGTATGAGTAAGTGTATGAAAAAAGGAAAAGCCGCATATAGGATTAATGCATCAGTTACAAGAGATTTAAACAGCTATTATTTGATTACGGAGAACTGCACAATATTAAATTAATGCAACTGAAGTAACAATGTGATAATTTTATTCTTCTTGTCTTATCCTGTGCTTAATTCAATCGTTAATTCTTGAAAATCATACCTGTTAGCTCACATTTTTTTCAGTGTTTCATTTATTAGTATATGTTTGAAGTACATAATGATTACATTCCTAGTGCAGAGTTGGTACATGTGCATCATACTTCTCAATTCTTGTTTCATCCCCTTTTCCACCTCTCCCTCCCCTCCTCCCCATCTCTTGATCCTCTTCTTCTTTGAAAAAGATCTATCTCCCTAATTTCTATTATCTATCTTTAATTTTGCTGTTTGTATTTTGTGTTTCTCAGAAGAAATCATGCGATAATTAAGCTTGTTTCTTATTTATTTCACTTGGCATTTTACCCTCAAAGTGCATCCATTTTCCTACAAATGACTCGTTTGTCCTGCCTTATAACACTCCACTGTGTATAAACACCACTTTTCTTTATTAATTCATCTGTTAATACACATATAAACTACTTCCATGATTTAGCTATTATGAATTGTGCTGCTACAAACATGGGTAATGTATGTATCAGTGTAATATGATGTCTTTTATGATTCTTTCAGGAAGATCCATAGAAGGAAAATAGCTGATTGAAATAGAATTTCTAGTTTCAATTTTTTGAGGAAATACCACATTCATTTCCATAGTGCTTGTACTAGTCTACATTCCCACCAAATATGTAGAAGGACTTCTCTTTCCTCCACACCCTCACCAGCATATGTTTTTATTTGATTTCTTGATGATAGCCATTCTTTCTGGAATAAGACAGAATCTCATTGTTGTTTTAATATGAATGTCTCTAATGGCCAGATATGTTGAACAGTTTTCATGTACTTATTAACCATTTGTACTTCTGAGAAGTACATTTCATTTACCCATTTTTTAATTATTTCAGTGGAGGGGATCTAATTTTCTAAGCTCTTTATATATTCTTGATGTTAGTCCTCTGTCCAAGGAATAGCTGGAAATTTTTTTTTCCCATTCTCTAGATTGTCTCTGCACTCTGTTAGTGGTTCCCTTTGTCATGCAGAAGCTTTTTAGTTTGACATGATTCCATTTGTTGGTTCTCAGTATTATTTATTGTGCCACTGGGGTTCTGTTCAGAAAATTCTTGCCTATGTCAATGATATGTCTTCAAGAGTTGTTTCTCTTTTATCTTCCACGAGATTCTTTCTGTTGTAACATTTAGATCTTTCAACCACTTTGATTTTAGTTAGGTCCATACTCAACCTTCAGCATTTGGATATCCAATATACCCAGCATCATTTATTAAAGAGGCTGTCTTTACTCCAGTGTATGTTTTTGGGTCCACTTTCAAAGATCAAATGGCTGTTTGTGCCCAGAGTTGTGTCTGCTACTTTTATTCAGTTCCATTGGTTAACATACTTGTTTTTGTGCCAATACCAGGCTGTTGTAATCAGTAGCTTTATAGTATAACTTCAAGTCTGGGATTGTGATGCCACCTGCTTGACTTTTGTTACCCAGCATTCCTTTTGGTATTCTGGGTTTCTTCTGATTTCATACAAATTTTAGAATTGTTTTCTCTAACTCTTTGAGATATGATGCTGTTGATTGAGATTGTGTTAAATCTGTATATCAATTTTGGAAATATAACCATTTTGATTTTGTTGGTTCTACCTATCCAGGAAAAGGGGATATCTTTCCATTATCTGATGTCCTTTTTTTTTCAGAGTAAGGTAATTTTCATTATAGAGATCTTTCACTTCGTTAGGTTAATACCTAAGTATTTAATTACTTTGATGCTGTTGTAAATCTTACTGTTTTGTTGATCACTTTTTTGGTGAGTTCATTATTAGTGTATGGAAATGCTATTGATTTGGGGGTATTTATTTTGTATCCTGCTACACTACTTAATTTGTTTATTAATTCTAGGAATCTTTTGGTGGAGGTCTTAGGTCTTATAAGTAAATAATCACGTCATCTGCAAAGAAATGATATTTTGAATTCATCATTTTATGTGTGTCACTTTTATTTCTTTCTCTTGCCTGATTACTCTTACTAATGTTTTCAGGACAGAAATGGTGATAATGGTATTCCTTGTCTTCTTCTCGATTTTAAAAGGAAGACTTTCAGTTTTCCCCCATTTAATACGATGTTGGCAGTAAGTTTGTCATAAAAGGCTTTTATCATTTTGGGGTAAGGTCCTTCTGTGTCTATTTACCTTACGGTTTTTATCATGAATAGATGTTGGATTTTGTCAATGGCTTTTCTCTTCCACTCATTGATTCATTGTATTGTTTGTTTTAGTCTTCATTTCATTAGTTTCTGCTCTGTCTTTATAATTTCCTTCCTTTTACGAGCTCTGTGCTTGGATGGTTCTTATTTTTCTAAAACCTTGAGATTCATTACTAGGTTATTTATTTGGGCTTGTTGTATTTTTCTGATAAGGGAATTCACCACTATAAACTGCCCTTGTAGAAATGCTTTCATTATGAGTTCTGGTATGTTGTATGGGATTATCACTTAATTCTAGGAATTACCGTATTTCTTACTTAATTTCCTCTGTGACCTACTGATTTCTCAGGAGTGTGTTGCTTAATTTTCATATGTTTGCATAGTTTCTGTGGTTTCTCTTGCTACTGATTTCTAGCTTCACTGCATTGTAATCTGATAATAGGGATGCTAAAATTTTGATTATTTTATATTTATTTAGGCATGCTTTATTAACTAGTATGTGGTCTATTTTGGATAAAGTACCATGTACATCTGAAAAGAATGTGTATTCTGTTGTTGGGCAAAACACTGGATATATCTATTGACTCCATTTTTTGAAGGTTTGGTTAAACTCGGATATATTTTTTAATTTTTTGTTTAGTTGATCTGTTTATTTGTAATAGTAGAGTATGAGATCCCTCTCTATAACTGCAAATGTTTACTGGATCTTTTATGTTCATTAAAATTTGTTTTATGTAGTTGGGTGCACTGTGGTTTGCTGCATATATGTTATAACTGCTATCACTTCCTTTTGAATGTTTGCATTAACCAATATGTAATGTCCTTCTTTGTCTCTTTTAATCAGCTTTGGCTTGAAATCTACTTTGTCTGAAAATAGGATGGCTGCTCCTGATTGTTTTTGCTTTCCCATTGCATGAAATACTGATTTCCATCCTTTGATTTTTAGTGTACGAATTTCTTTAGTATTAAATGTGTTTCTTGTATACAATATAATATTGGATTTTGTTTTTTGATCCATTCTGCTAATCTGTGTCTCTTGACTGGGGAGGTAAGTCCACTTACATTGACAGTTATAATTGATATGTATTGACTTATACCTGTCATATTAATTTCCTGTTGCTGTTTTGTTAGAGTTTTCTTCATTATGGAAATATTTTTACTTGGCTGTTTCCTTTTCCCCTCAGTTTAAAATGTTATTTAACTTTGCATTTGTTTTAAAATTTTTATTGGTACATATTTGCCATAAATAATGATTGCATTTATCATAGGGAATTTTTACTTGTGCATAACTTGTCTTAATTGTTCTTTATTTCCCATTTCCCTCCCTTCCCTTCACCTCTTCTCTTCCCCATTTATAAAAGCTTTGTTTTCATTTCTCCCTCCCATTCTCTCTCTTTAAAAATCCCTTTTCCCTTCTTTCTCTTCTCCCTCCCATCTCCCTTGTACCCCTTCCTATTTGAATATGTTCTTCCTACTTTCCAATATCTATCCCTCCTTTCTGTTCATTATTTACACTTTGGGTTTCTCACACAAAAGAAAGAATGTGATATTTAAACTTGTGTGTTTGATTATTTCACTTAATATCATGGTCTTGCTTTGCATCCATTTGCCTAAAAATAACTCAATTTTATCCTTTTTATGGCAGAGTAGTACTCCATTGTATATAAATACCTTATTATCTGTTGATGGGCATATGGGCAGTTTCTAAGATTTAGCTATTATGAATTGTGCTGCATATAAACATAGATAGGCATATATCACAGTAGTATGGTGTTTTTAAATCTTTCAGGAAGATACTTAGAAGGGACAAAGCTGTATCAAATGGAATCACTAGCTTTGCTTTCTTGAGGAATCTTGATACTGACTTCGATAGTGGTTCCACCAATTTACACTTCCATCAGAAATGGAAATGGGTTCCTTTTGGCCAACAGCCTCACAAACATGTTATTTGTTGATTTCTTGATGATGGGCATTCTTTCTGGAATGAGATGAAATCTAAGTATTGTTTTAATTTGAATTTCTTGAGTGACTAATGATGTTGAACTTTTTTTTCATGTATTTATTTGTTTGTACTTCTTCCTCTGAGCAATGTCTATTCATTTCAGATGCCCATTTTAGGGTTGGGTCTTTAAATTTGTGAGTCTGATTTTTTAAGTACTTTATATATTCTAGATGTTAGTCTTTGTCTGGGGAGTAGCTAGTAAAAATTATTTTCCCATTCTGTGGATTGTCTCTTCTCTAATGCTTTCTTTTCCCTTACAAAAGCTTTTTAATGTGATGTGATTCCAGTTGTTAATTCTTTGTAGTATTTCCTGTGCAAGTGGGGTTTTGTTGATCTTTGCCTACCTTTGCCTGCCTTTGAGGGTTTTACCTATTCTATCTTGCAGCAGATTAAGTATTTATGTTTCAATAATTAGAGCTTTGATTCATTTCAATTTTAGTTTAATGTATAGTGAGAGATATGGGTCTAGGTTCAGTTTTTGGCAGGTGGAAAGCCAGCTTTGTCAGGACCATTTATTTAAGAGGCCATCTTTTTTTTCTTTTTTTTTTTGGTACCGAGGATCGAACTCAGGATCTTACACTTGTGAGGTAGGCGGCAGAACCACTGAGCTAAATCCCCGGCCCAAGGCCATCTTTTTTCTAATGAAGGTGTTTGCCCCCTTTGTCAAAGATAAGGCAATAGCTGAGTGTGTTTGGAGTTGTTTCTGCATCTTCTTTTCTGTTCCATTGATCCCTGGGTCTGTTTCTTTGCCAGTATCATGCTGTTTTTTATCATGGTAGCTTTGTACTATAATTTTAAATCAGGGATTGTGATGCTCCCTGCCTTGCCCTTACTGCCCAGAATTGCTTTTGCTATCATGGAGGTATCTGATTTCTCTATTAATTTTGAAAAATAATTCTGCAGGATTTAACAGTCTGAATTGGAGTTTAATTTTAATAACATAAAACACTTCATTCCATACTTTTCTTGCCTTCAAGGTTAGTGTTGAGAAACCTGTTGTAATTCTGATAGATTTTTTTAAATAGGAGATTCATTGTTTTTCTCTACCAGTCTTTATGATTCAGTTCTTCTTTTGTGCTTTTGGTATTTTAATTTCTGGTATTTCATTTATTGTGAAGTGTCTTTTTTTTCTAATCATGGCTATTGCCTTCTATGTGCTTCATATCTATATGTGAAACTGTATTTCTATGTCTGGAAAATTTTCTACTATTACTTTTACAGAATTTTTTTATGCCCTTTGTGCTGTCTTCTGATTTTTTGCTAATTACAATTACTCTTATATTACACCTCTTTGCATCATCTAGGAGCTGTTGGACTTATTTTTCATGTTCCTTGTTGATTTTAGAGTATCTCTCATTAATTAATCATTGATAACAGCCCTGTCCTCTAGGCCTGACACTCCATCTTTGCATTGGTTGCTTTTGCTTCCTATACTTTCAATCATTTTTTTAATCCCTTTGATATCTGTTTGGAATATTTTCATGGATTTCCATCCTTTTCTATATTTGGCACTCATGTTTTGCTTCTCTTTAGTTCCACCAACTGTTTATTACTATCTTCTCTAGATTTGCTGATCATTTGTTTCATTACAGTCATTATACAATTAGTTATATCTCCATTAAATTTGCTAAGCACCTTCTAGAATTGTTTTTACCTCCACTGGTACCCTTTCAGACCTATCTTCTGTGTAGTTTATCATTTCTTTCTCATTTTCCCCTGTACCACTTTCAGGGGAATTGAGAGTTTGGGGAAGCATTTTGTTGCCTTGTCTTTTCAATGTTTCTGTATTTTTGCTTGCTTTGGTTTTTTTTTGGGGGGGGGGTTGGTTTTTTTTTGGGGGGGGTTGGTGTGTGTGTGTGTGTGTGCTAGTGATTGCAAATTTTTTGGCCCAATGCTTCATTGTTTGGCAGTGAACCACAGTACTGTTTATGACCCCCCACCAGGCAATCCAGGCACTGACATACAGAGAAAACCAACTGCCAGCCAGCCACTACTATGTTACCTTGTCTGTGGTAGTATATTCAGTGACAACAATGGCATCAAATGTCAACTGGATATTGACAAACCCTAAGAAACACTCATGAACGACCCTCACTCAAAACAAAGCAGACTGATTTTAGTGATGATGTTGAGGTCCTCCTTATGTTTACCTATACTAATTCAGAGCACTGATTTCTGTTGCATGTGGGCAGCAGTACCAGAGCTCAAACATACCACTGTGTCGAATGGCTTTTTCTTCAGGACTCCTCCTCTGATGATTATTTCCACTGATTCTCACCTGCTACAACAGAAAACAGACCCTATAATCTTCTTGGTCTAATCTCAGGCCTCCCAGGTGATCCCAGGAGATCTTCATTTAGTTCTCACCTTCTCCAAAACTCTCCCAAGGCTGACTCTCACCCAGTCTGTGTGTTAATATATCACTTCAGGTCTGAAATGAGGCTCTCCGTCTAGGCATTGGTCTCTTCTTCAATCAGGTTGGTCTGTTGGCTGTCAACTCTGCTGCTATTTGGTATGGAAAACCCAGGGATTGGGAGTAGGGTGCTTGATTCCTGAATTCTACATGCTCTGGTACAGGTCCCTAGCAGGGCACATGTCTGCTGAAGGTGGGATGGGTATTTCCCAGGTGCTACAGGCTTGGGTGTAGTCCCCGATGGGCTATAGCATCAGCTGGGAGCCACCAAAGATAATCCTGTCACAGAAAATTTAATTTTATATCTTAGAATTATATCATGAATAAACTAGGGTTTTATCATCCTATGCAATGTGTGTCATACATTAACAGTAGGTTTGAATGATGAACAAAATAAATATAGCAAAATATTAATACCTATAAGTTTTGCATGCAAAATTCAAATTATCATATCCACTCCTTGTATGTATTTACACTGGACTCCTAGTTTGAACAAGATTCTTCTCTGGGGGCTGACACAAATGATGGGACTCTGACAAGTCATTGTCCTCAGCAGCACAGAACCTATAATGTCTCATGCAAAACAGGCTGTTGGCTCAGAACCTGTTTAGGAACTGTTGCCTACTGACTCACTTTTCTTTTTCTCTCAATTTTCAATTCACCTATTTTAGTGAAGACAGGCAAAGCTATGGATGAATGAAGTTAATGATTTCACTGTGAGTGGCTTCTCTTTACAGTATTTTCTTCCATTTTCTACTCTTAGCCTTGCTAATTGAGCATAACTAAGGTAAAGATTCTAGAATAATGACTAGATTAAAATGTAATTGGAAATTTGGGGTAGGAATAGTCATTTTTTATTGTAAAGGGCTCACTAGCCAATTTTACAGAGGCAGACAGGGAATAATGAATGAGCCATCAGGTGGAGCATACTTACAATATAATAGCATGAGTTTTGTGCTCCTTGTACACCACTTCATTAATAACATAATGTCATAATTCACATAAACTTCCCTTTATTCCCTATATTATATTTAGAATATGCATTTACCACAAGACTAAAATAAGACTAAATAATAATGACTAAATCATTATTTTTCTAATTAAACTGAGTGAAAATCTGAAGAGAATAGTTATTTTAAATATGAAATATGTTTATAATTTGAGTCTTACATAAAAAGCAGAAATATAGTTGTGTTTACACAACCACTTAGGTTAAGTGTTTTAATAGTGGGTAATGGTGCCATAATTATGCTTCCCTGATTTTATTAACAATAATGTCACTTTAATTTTGAACCTCATCAATCCTAATGTACAGTTTAATGAATAGTAAAATGCATTTTTTTAATCTTTTGAAGAGTTATATAAACGTAATGTAAGCATATAAAACAGATTTGAGAGGTCAAAAATAAGATACAAATTTTAATACAATAATTTATCACAACCTTTCACCTAGGTCTGAATTTATTAACAGAGAGGGACAGAACATCTGAAGGACCCCAGAAACAGACAAGCAGACAAACTTCATGTTCTCTGACCTTTGGCTGAACAATAGAGGCACCCAAGGTAGTCTTACCTCACTCACCAGGTAAGGTCAGCACCACTGGCAGAGGAAACCCTAACAAGCCTTGCTGACAAACGTGACATCACACTTTATATGAGAATGTAGTTCATGAGCTTATGAGCTTGTCCATGATAATCATTTCACAAAATATAAGTGCATCAAGTCAGCATGTTGTACACCTTCAGTCCATATGGTCTTATTTGTCAATTATAACTCAATGAACCAGAAAAATTAAATGAAACAAACATTGTACCTAATAACACAAAACAGTAAGTGGCCATGGAAAGAGCTTTTCTTCTATGCAGACTTCCCTGCCCCCCAAGGTTCCCCTCTGACATAGCAGGTGACAAGGTAGCATTGGCTAGGGGGATTCTACCACAATAGGGTCAGGTACAGGAGTCCCTTTGTCCTTGAGTATTTCAATCACTCTTCCTACCCACAGATGCCAGAGAGAACAGTGCATTGGAAAAAATGATCTTGCTCAGTGTTCACTTATTAATCACTGAAACTTGTGAATATGTCACTTTAAGTGGCAAAAAGAACTCTGCAAACATAATGAAGATTGGGATGAAAGATTATCCAAGTGGGTACAATATAGTCACTTGTTTCTCAACACCAAACAGAGGAGACAGAGGTTAGGTCAGAGGGATAAATGTGAGAAGGACTTGATCCATCATGACTAACTTTAATTTTGCAGAAAGGAGGTCACAAAGCAAAAAATATGCATGACCTCTACAAGCTGCAGAAGCTCAATGAATCCTACTGAGGGCAGCACTGAAACACAGCCTTTTTAACATGTTGATCTGAGACTATCAAGACATGTATCAGACACTTTATCTTCAGTAATACAATTCAACCAACCAAAGTAATTTATAATAGCAGCATTCATAGAAAATTAATACACCAGCAAAATTTTTTGTCTTTCTGCAGCTGAGACATCCCTTTACAACCCAGAATATCCAGATCAGTTGGTGGGTACTGTCCAAGAGAACTTCACCACAATAAATAGCCTAGTTCAGGAAGTCTTCTTGTCCCCACAAACCTGAGATTCTTCCCCAGAGATGGAAATGGGGGTGTGAGCACAGACAAAGGAGGTACCATTTTGATGAGTGGCATGTCTGGAGACTGGTATCTATTCAAAGGAGATCTCATCATAACACCTTTGAAACCAGGGAAGATTCTCTTCCTTATTGAATGAGACTCTCTTTCACCTCTTAGAGAAGGTCTGTGGCTCAACCTGTGGAAGCACCTACAGCTCACCCAGTGGCAGCAGCAGCAACAGCAGCAGGAACCAATGAAAATCAAAGCAGGACCAAAAGATCAAGCAGCCCAAACTGATGCTATGAAACACCTGAAAGTTAAGCTACTATTCAAACTGCAGCCCACAAAAGTAGGCTAGTACGTTCATGTTCAACATAAAGTGTGACTTCCTGCCTAGCATTAACTGGGACTCAATCTCCTAGCACAATAGAATATGCAGAAAATAATAAAAAACAATAAGCTAGAAATCAAAACCTGATGAGCAAATAAAATCAACTGTCAACACTGAGATGAATCATATGTTGGAACTATCTGAGGAGGATTTAAAATATGGATCATAAAAATGCTTCAACAATCACAGAAACTTATCTGAAGAAACTAAAAACCTATAAAATCTCATCCAAAAATAGAAGTTATAAAAATGAAATTGTGAATATAGAGATGACTTGCAATAAAGGAAAGGAACTTGATAGCAAGGCTCAGGAGAAGAATGCTGTTGATAAGTGACAGAATCAATAAGCTTGGGAATGGATCAATAACATCCACTCAATCTGAAAAGTAGAGATAAAACAAACTGGAAAAATAGCAGAGTGTCAAGGACCTGCGGGCTTATAACAAAACATCTATCATTCATATCGTCGGGGTCCCAGAAGGACAGGATAAGGAGCCAGGCAAAGTATGAAACCCAACCCAGTTTTGTGCATCTCAGAGGAAAACACTTCACATGGGATGGCACAGGGAGATTAGAGTAAAAAAAAAAGTGGAAAAAGACATACCATGAAAACAGTAGAAGTAAAGATAAATAACTATATTAAGATATACAGTAGAGTTCAAAGCAAAGGAAATTATTAAAGACAAAATAAAATGATATTACTTTATCTTAACAACTGACAGAGCTGTAAGACAGAAAATATACAAAGAAACAGAAGATCTAAAAAACAATCATTTCACAGATCTAATTGGCATAGATACTTCAATCAGCATGAGGATATACATTTTTCCTAAGTATCCATGGACCATTCATCAAATTATACTAAATCCTGGACCAGAAAACAAACTTTACATCAATATAGATACATACAGATAGAGATATTTATCTGTCTAGATATATAAAAACCAGAATGTTATCTGGTCATAATAGATTCAAACTAGAAGTCAGTGACATAATAACAACAAGAAATATTTAAATATATGAAAGATAAAGACCATACTTCTATAGGTCAATCTATGAATCAAAAAATAATCTATAGATCATAAATGAAGTCCCTAAACATGTAGAAAAAAACATACAAATAAATAAAACTGAGATTAAAATTAAAGAAACTATGTGGCTGCATATTTTAAAAAAGGGCTGACAGAAATTTACAGCACTAAGTACATTAAAAGCAAAGAAAATCTCAAATTTAAAAACCTAACTTGTTCCTACAAGGAAACTGTGAATAAAAATAAACATAAAGAAAGAATAAATAGGAAAATAATAACGCTCTTGATCTTAGCCAAAAGCCTCAGAAGTGATAGGAGATAATAATGAATAAGAATAGAAGTCATTTAAATTGAAAATGGAGAAAAATCAATGAAAACAATCTAGTTCTTTGAGAAATTAAATGAAATCAATAAGCCTTTCGCAAGACTGACAAAAATGAAAATAAAGAAATCACACACCACCAATATCAGGAATGAAACAGAAAATATCACTACAGATTATTTAATCGTTAAATGATAACAAGAGAATATTACAAAAAATCTTGCTTAAAATTTGACAAATTCTTGAAAACTACAGACTACAAAATTTAACCAATACAAAATACACCATATGCACAGTTCTGTAACTATTAATAAAATTGAATTAATTATGTAAAATCTCTTTGAAAATAAATTTGGATGTTCAGATAACTTCAATGGAGAATTATACCTAGCATCTAAATAAGAATTTATATCAATTATACACAGAAAAGAAGCCAAATAATAATGTTTTGTTCAAATCAATTAACATAGTAAAGTCATGTGAGAAAATCCGTTTTCATAATAAAAATTAACAGAAAGGGTAGAGAAAAATAACCTGAACTTGATAGAAAACACATGCAGAAATCCTACAGTTAACAATCACATTAAATGGTCAAAGACATTCCCCCCAAGAAGAAGAACAAGGTGAAAATGTTCTGCTCACTAATGCTATTTATTCAATATAGCTAGAATTTTGAACTACTGCAATAAGGCAAGAAAATGATATAAAAGACATAAACATTGTAAAGAAAGAAATAAAAGTTCTTAATTTCCAGACTATATGATTATCTTAAAGAAAATCTCAGAGTTTAAGAAACAATTCTTTGACCTCATGAAGCACGTTGGCAAATTGCAAACAATTACATGACAATCAACTGAATTTCAAAATACTAACAGAGAATATGCAAAACTCTATTAAAGAAAATGCACATTAAAATTGCTCCAGTGGGTAATTACACATTTCATATACAATATGCAAAATATATGCAATATCTGTATCCTTCATATTATGAAACACTGTTTAGAAAAATCAAAGATCTATACAAATGAAGAAATATATCACCCTAATAAATGGATGGTCAAAATCCTAGGTGTCAGTTCTCATCAAAGTGATCTATAATTTTGATGAATTCCGATAAAAATCGTAGCAAGAAATAGTTTCCCTTATAAATTTTGAACTTGTTATCCTCCACAATCTCATGAGCACACTCTTTAAATAAAATGGATATCTCAATTAGAGACAGATAATAGATAGATGATAGATAATAGGGGAGAGAGAGCGAGACTGACTCTACCTGTCTTATTTCTCTGCAGAATCCTGACTAATTTGACACCTAATTGAAAAGAATTCACTTCTCAAAGTATATATTTTGGAATGATGAGCAAATATGTCCTATTTACCTGGGTATTTATGGATCTCATTTGTGAATCTGTATGTAAGAAGTAAAGTTAATCTCAATTTGTGAGATGCAGAGTATCTTGATAAATAAGTACATTGATTCTAGAGACAGATTTACTACATTGAAACTACAGCTTCAAAAATGTGTAATTTTATAACTATTAGCAAGTTACTTGATTTATTTATACCTCATTTCTTTCTCTGTAAATGATATAATATAAAATCTTAACTCACGTAGTTGTTATGTTAAATGAATTAAAACATAAAAATCCTTCAAATGGTGCCTGGCACATGGAAACTTCCAAAAATTTATATTAGATGTTAATTCTAATTTTTACGAAATTTGTTCAGTAGGTATCATTGAATTTTCTTTTCATTTATTAAAATACATTTACTTTACATAGCAAATACCAGGAGACTGTTATATCATTCATTATCAACATTTTCCTGTATGTATTTATTTAAAAAAAGAAAACCTTGACATTCTAGCTTATAGCAGTTTTTAGCATGAGAACAAATATAAACTAGAGATGACCCTTTCCCTCTGCATAGTTTACTAATCCATAACATAATTTGGACAGAAACTAAGAGCAGTACATATTGCATTTTCTTGCAACTAAAATTTTTCTTTTACTTCAGAAGTAATTACTTTCAACAATTATATTTATTTGATTTCATCTCCATAAATTTTTAAAGATCATAATAAAACAGGGTACAACTCCTATTTACAAGTGCTTTAATGAGTGCTGAGAAATTTTTCACTTTAAGAAATCATTGTATTCTTTAAAGAGTATGCATTTATAATCATAACTATAAGTGCAATGTAGATGAACAGGCAGAGACAGGGATGATGCAGGAGATAGAGCCTGAGGCTCCCACAGATCCCAAGTTCCAAATCTGTTTCCTTCCTGTCTAGCTACATGTCCTTATAAAAGCATGTCCCCTTTGCTCCCACATTCTTATATATAGAAGGTCCATGCAAATATTTGTCGCTTCTTTCTTACAGTGTTGTATCAAATCAAAGCACTTAAATTCAGTTAATGACCTATAAACCACAATTCAAAAATAATATCTTATTTTGAATCATCCTATCAAAGAATCATTGATTGTTAATGTTTCTTAAACCTATGTGGCAATAATAAAAGATCCCAGACTGCAAAACTCACTTTAATAAAACTGCTAAATGTTAGTTATAAAGCTTCACAGAATTCCAAGTGCAGTCATTATTTCAGTAAGGCAGAAGTTGTAGGAGTACCAGTTGTGAAGTTTTTGCTTTGTCTTCGTTAAAAAAACTGATGGGTTTAGCCATGATAGTCATAGAAAAAGTCCTAAATTCATTTACTTTTACCAGTAGATGGTTGCTTCGTTAGAGAAGTTTCAGAAGTAGTTGACATTCATTTGTCAGCATTGTTGCTAGATATACTCACTGATTTAGATACCCCTGCTGTCATTTACTCTCTGGTGAGTAATAGATAAAGAAAAGGATTGATTACAAACTTCTAATTCTATCCATAGATTGTGATGTTTATGATGTCATCAGCACCTTGAGATTAAAATACAGTTTGGATCCATCTTTCTTCTTTTTGCCATTTACTTTCATAGTACATGAGAAAAGCTTCCAAGTTTTGTAAACACATATTAAAATGAAAAGATAGATATATATAGGTTAAAGTTTCTAAAATGATATTGAGTTGTTATGGGAAATTAAAACACTTTTTAAAGAAATGTGATAAATTAGTGAAACAAACATAAAAACAGTAGTACACTCCTTAGAGTGATTTATTTTCACTGAGTTTTAAGCTCTATTGAAAGAATATTAAGACTTCTTTCAATAATGATTTTAAAAACTCAACCTAGTCTTTTCTGATTTCCCTGCACATAATGGGTAGTAATGAATTTTTTAGAGTTCCTTCCATATTTGTGAGTTCTCTAAGCTCTCACACATTCTAACTGGCTACACTCCTAGATGAAAGTCTACAATGGTCATTCCCTCATGAGGAAACAATGAGGAAACAGATACTTGAGGGACTTGTCCAATCTCTTAAAAACTTCTGGCCACTTTATTAGTGTGTACGAAGGCTGATCTGATTGCTCAGAAGTACTTGGTAGATTAGTGTTCTTAAAAATGTAACGTACCTAAGAATTACAAGGGTTCCTTTTTCACAATATACCTCACCTCTAGAAACAAGCCTGGAATTCTGCCTTTTTAATAAGCAAACCATGTGATGCCAAATGTGCCATATTTGGAGAAATATGACTCTACATTTTCAACTCTTTCACCCACAACTGGAAATGTAATTCAGCTAATAAAGTATTTAATGAAAGTATTTTTAAAAAGAGTATTTAATGAAATAGTGTATTTAATGAAAGTATTTAAAAAAGAATGGCTGGCTTTGTTCTCAAATCTAGCCCCATTAGTAATTGCAAAATAGAATTGAGAAGGTGAAATTGTGTTAATTTTCTGAATTTAGATATTATTTTTGAAGTAAAGATCAAAAATTGTTTCACTTTTGCTGAATCAAATACATTTAAATAAACTGACTCATTATTCACACTTTCCGGAAATGTTTCCTTTAGATTTTACAAATTTGAAGATCTATCTTTATTTGAACTTGTTTTTGTCTTTTTAAACAAAATAATCGAACCACCTTTATTCCTCATATTTGTTTTATAGCCTAACAATCTGGTTTCCTTTGAAGCTTTTGTCAATTGGTAGTACAGTGTCAGAACAGTTCATTAAACTGATTTCTAGGTAAATTTCAAAAAACATGTGGCTATGTTCAGATCACTGTGTTCTACTCTATGAGACAATGCAAAAAGAAATATAAAACAGTACAACCGCTCTTGCCTTAATTATCTAAAAATGAGGAAAACACAGTGCTAATCACAGAAGGATTTGGAATAACTGGTCCAAGAGGAAGACATAGAAACAATGGATGCTGAAGCACGGTGAGAAGAAAATACACGGCAAAAACGGGAATTACAATCTGTCTGTTGAAAAAACAGAGGATATGGAGGTTTTTACTCCAAAACACAGGAAGCTTATGTAGAGAAACTGTCTCATGGTAGAGGATTAAATGTGTGAAGAGGAAAAATTAGCTGCATTACATTTCCAGTTGTGGGTGGAAGAGTTGAAAATGTAGGATATTAAATATAAGATAAAGATGAAGTGATGTTTGATTTAGTTAGGAGTTTAAACTATAAAAATGAACATTTTGCCCCTTATTTAAAATTGAATGATATCGGTCACTACAATAGTATAAAAAAGAAAGCAAGTGAATAGTATCAGGTCTGAAAATGTTACTCTAGACTCTGTCAAATAATAATTGAATTTCAGAAATAGAAGAATCTGTGACCATACAACAGAGGCACGAAAACTTAAGCAAAGGCATTCTTCCTCACCAACCCCCAACTTCCACTCCAAAAAAAAAAAAAAATCTCAGCTTCCTCTTCAAGAGTGATTACAATACTTTTCATTAAAGAAAATGAGTGATGCAAATTAGAACAAACATTAAGGGAATGCATAGGAGTGTTTGCTTGTAACAGGTTTATATGGCACGGTCAGTGAACATTATCATATACATATGTGTGTGTATATATATATATATATATATATATATATATACACACATATATATCTTAATAATGTTTTTACATCTTCCAATTAGGACAACTTTAGTTAGAAACTGAATAAAGTGGCAAGATGGCCTTTCAAGGCTATGCCAATATTTTCGTGAACTCAAAGGCAGGGATTTGGCAGGGGTAGCGTAATGTGGGACCACAGACTCAGTCACTCTCTTGGCTCAATTCCACCCATTTTCCAGTACTGCACACTGGTTTCCATTGTTTCTTTAGCTTAAATGATGGAAACAACATCTTCACAATCCAGCAGAGTTTGTATATTACAAGTCCAAACCCTGGATAGAAAAGGTAACCTGTTCTAAATATCTAGGGAAGCTCGGGTCTGGCGCCCTCCATAAAAACAATCAAATATACGTAAGAGATATGGACACTATAGTAATATATCTTAGAGACCATGGTTATGAGGGCTGGAAACATTCGAAGAAAATCCATATGTTGAGAAAGGGATGATTTATCAGAAATTGAATTGTTTTTTGTACATCTGCACACCTATAAACACATACATATTTTATCCTAAATAAATAAAAAAGGTGCCAAAATATAAGCATTATTCAAACCTATTTACAACCTCAAAAGGAAGTAACTCAAAGGCATATTCAATTATCTTTTTCTTGAATGGGTATTTTTCTTTAGGTTCAAAGTTTTCCAGTATAATTCTACTCAGACTAGACTCTTTAGGGTCTGCTAATCTAAAGAGTAAATGATGAATTTAACCACTTCAAACACATGTAGTAAATAATTATAAAAGGAAAACAGTATTAATGCAATGACATTTCCAATTTAAGGAAAAATGGAAAGGAAAACACTGAATTGTAGTATTATAGCTTATAATCTCTTAGATTCTGTGATAGAAACAAGCTAACTGCATGTGCATCTGCTTATGGACCAAACAGCTCATGCCTTGGTTATTGACTCAATTTGCCCTAGTGCTAAACTTTGGAAAGATTTCCAATGCTCAGTTCCAGAGTGACTTCTGGGACTGCAGTGTGACTGTCCCTCTGTAGGGACTATAAGATTAGATCCAATCATTTTTTTGGATGGCAGCATTTGGACTTAAGGTATGCATTAGATTCTGAAAAATGATGACCCTGTTCAAGAGGGCTAGGAGGTTTTCTATAAAACAACTTCCTCATTTGGAGGGACTCCCGAGGGAAAATTTTGGTGGAGCTATGAGGCTTCCATCTCAGTAAATGCCCCCTTTCTTCTTGCTTACCACTTGCAGAACTCTCAGGAAGTGGTTGGAAACAATGTTAGTAGTGGCGGCCAGGTTTCTGGGCAGGAGGGGCATAGTGATAACTGTGGTGTAACATCACAGAAGCTTCGAGTCAACCTTAATTCTGGGACATTCACTCCATTTTCTAGATTTGTGACACTGAATTAATGGAGCAATGTAAGTTTTAAGAATGATGAACTACAGAAAATCTACATTCTGTGATCAAGCAAAAAATGCCTGAATATCTGACTCTCGGGTACCTCTGAACCCCTCAGAATTTTTTTAATTGATTGACAATTTACCGAGCATCTGGATGCATTTTCATCTTTCATGAACAGTGTCTAAGTGATGTCAGATTCGGCCAGCACGCTGATAATTTTCACTTTGCTATTCAGTCCACTAAAGCTTCAGTTTGTTGCATACATGACTGGTATTTAAAGATGCAATAAGAAAGAGCCTGGCCAACTGCTTCGCCTTACACAAACACCTTTACACATTCCTATTTTATGACAGTGGAATTTTTATTACACCCTACCCTGTTTTGAATTAACCAAGGCCACATTTGGGGTGATCCATCAACCTGAGGCCACACAGCACATCACTGTGTTTTAGGATGAATTTTGAAGCCAGACTATCTGGGTATCAATTGTAGCTTTACCACTAAATCCCTAAGCTATGTATGCCTCAGGTGCCTTATTAGTAAATCTAGGGTTATTATCATATTTCCCTCTGGTATTGCTCTGTGGATTAATTTAGTTAATATGCTTAGTGTGCTCACTTTACAGTAATCACTATAAAGTGCTAGGTATTATTATTTCAGCCACTGCCTACTAACTCTGGC
Organism: Heterocephalus glaber; assembly: GCF_053883595.1. Taxonomy (NCBI): domain Eukaryota; kingdom Metazoa; phylum Chordata; class Mammalia; order Rodentia; family Bathyergidae; genus Heterocephalus; species Heterocephalus glaber. The sequence continues at coordinate 7,068,353 of NW_028258142.1, read as the reverse complement.
GCTATAGAGAACACATCTCATCTCCTTCGTGTAACCAGCCTTCATAGTTGGAGATTGACCCCCTGGCCTGGTGAGTCATTTCTTTTTTTTCTTGCAGTACTAGGGATCGAAGTCAGGACCTTATGCTTGCAAAGGAGGTGCAGTGCCACTGAGCTAAATCCCCAGCCCTGAGTACTTTTATTTTCCAAGCACAATCCTCAGTGGTCCTCTAGCAAGTCCTCGATAGCATGGGTTTGGGACCTGTAAATCCCAGTTACTCTATCATTTGTTCACTTTTAAGAATCTTACTCATTTTCTAAATTGATTTTGATGTAGTGTGAAAATTACAGAGTTGGTTCAAATCATTAGCTTCCTCCTGCATCTTAAAAGGTAATTATAGAAAGATATACTATATTTCCTCAAGGGAAATGGAGCTAACCTTTGAGAGGGTTAATTTGTGAAAATGTAGACGAGTAGAAAAAGGCAGAGAGTTACGGGCACAGATTTAGTATCTAAAATCAGGCTGAAGATACCAGGAACACGGCCTTGGGATATTTGCATTTCTATAAAGTGAGGGAGTCAGAAGCACTATTATTACTTTATAAATAAGATTTCTTATAACCTCTTTTTATTCACAGTTGCCAAAAAGCCTTAAGGACTATAATACTCTATCCAAAGTAAAGGCTCCCATCCTTAGTCACTGTGTATTTCATATTCCATTACATCTTAATAATTACATCATATGGCTTCACTTAATTTATTTATTTACCTTTTAAATGATTGTTCTCCAGCCCATTAGAGATATGTCACCTCAGAAGGACATACTTCTTTTGCTAATTTGACAGCACTAAATTTTCAACACAGTCATATACATAGCAGATGCTCAGGAAATACACATGCATTGAATGAATATTTTTCATATTAAGGTAGTCAAACAATGACAATTACCTTTAGGGGAGATTGTTAAAGCCCACATTGAAAATGTCTAGTAAGAAGTTCAGTTTTACAGAAAACTCTGCAGATGCTTTGAAGACATTCTTAAGGACCTAGCAATTAAGGTTTTGCAGAAAGTGACACAGAATAGTGATTATTTCACAAAAATCTATTCTTTGTTTCTCTCTAAATAGGAAAAACAGACTGATTTTTAGATGAATATTCAAGATGCTCCCTCTTGTCCCTGATCCCTTTGCAGTAAGATGGAGACACATAAGGAAGTTCTGAGTTCTGGGTGTGAGCAGAAGTTGTGCCCTGTGGTCCCCTTCTTCCTCTTGGACTCATAATGCAGCCAAGTGAGAAGCCATGAGAAAAGACAACACGGGGAGATAGAGAAGCAGCAGGGGGGGAAAGATCAGATTTTTGATGGCTGAAAACTTGGTAGGGTAGAGTTCAATACAAGCCTGACAAGGGCCAGGGATTTAGCTCAGTGGTTCTGCTGCCTGCCTTGTAAGCACAAGGTCCCGAGTTCAATCCCTGGTACCAAAAAACAAAAAAAACAAGCCTGGAAAATAACAGTTCATCTTTCTTTTCAAAATAATTATAGGGGGATTCCTTCCTATTTAGACAAAATTATACCCTGAATGTAAATGTACACCATAGGTTAGTGCTCATCTGCTTACACTGTCAGCCAATAAAAACAGGGTTAGAGATATTACGTTGTTTGCCATTCCATATGACTAATTTCTCTGTTTTTCTTAAATATGTCCTCATAATCTTCTGCTAAACTAGTGATTAGACTAGCTATCTTAAGAATGGAGAATAAGTTGAATATTGTAGTCCCAAAATTGATGTCTTCTCAGAATGACATATGACTTTATTCTTTTTCTGAATATAATTGGCTTAGGATCTCTAAATGAAGCCATCCAATATTTAGGGAAGGCCCCAAAGCCAGAAATTGGTCACTCTCCAAGAGAAAAGAAAGGGAGAGTTATACATGGAAACTTACGGGGATAGCCATATGTCTTCTTTCTTTTTTTTTTTTTTTCTTTTGGTACCAGGGATTGAACTGGGGAACTTGTGCTTGGAAGGCACACACCAAAACCACTGACTAAATCCCCAGCCCCACAAGGATGGCCATATGAAGGCAGAGACAAGACTGGGGTGATGGTGCCACAAACCAAGGAATGCTGGTAGCCACCAGGAGCTGGAAAAGCCAAAGAGGGATTGGCTCCAAGAGTTATCAAAGAGTGTGACCCTGTTTCCACCTACATTCTGTACATTGTGCCTCCAGAACTGTGAGAAAACAAGTTTTGTTACTTTAAGCCACCAAATTTGAAATAATTTGCCAGTATCCCAAGGAAACTAATATAGCCAATAAACTAGAGTATTGAAAGGTCTCTATTAGCCCCAATGTCTGCTTCCACAAGATGGGAGGCCCCAGCAAGAAATAAATGGCATACTTGAATGATTGCCCAGAAGAAGTGATTAAGGGAATCAATAAGGACCAAGGATTCACTGGCAACCAGGAATCCAGTTTAGCCCTGGGACTGAAGCCACAAGGAGAAGGTACAGGACTTCTGAACCCCACAAGATAAGAAGCCTGAGAAATATAGCCACTAGCAGGAACCATTGTTTCAGAGGAAGGAAGTCACCATTACAAGAGCAATGAAACAGGGAAAAGGGGACCACATGGACCCAGGACAGTCTGCCACCTTCTGAGCAACAGATCATAGGCTATCTTCATCTAAAACCAGGGAGATAACATTAAATAATTCATCAGCCCCTGCGACACAGAGCCAGGTAGAAAGGGATGCAAATGGAAAATAATCAATAGAGGTTCAACGGCTTCATTGGCAAAATATACAGCCATTTCCAAGGTGAGCAAGGCAGTGAGCTCCTCAGGGCAAATACAGTAAATACATTTAGTCAATTTTGCAAACTCAAGGACTACCACAAAGTTTGGCAAACAAGAGGCATCACAAATCTCCTCCTGTAGACGACTTGTCTTTGGTTTTCAACACTGTTATGCCAATTATTATTACCTGAAGTTGGCATATATGTCATCTAAAAGTCTGGATGGTCAACACCAGGATATTAGGCACATGGTATATGAAATGTGACTGCCAAATAAATAGATTTGTTATGCACATGGGGAAGTTAATAATCCCAGCTTATACACTAGATAAATAATGTTTACATTCATGACTAACTGAATAAAGATTTCCCACAGTTCTGCTTTAAACTCCCGAAGGCATTAAGAAAATATCAGGTCCAGCATGCTTCTAGCCAATCTAATCTGCTTGAAGAATACTCTGTATTCTCCTAAGAACTGTTTTTCTACAGCATAGAGAGTCCTCATACAAGCACAATTCTTAGAGACTCAGATTTTGAGTTTTTCAAGGAAATAAAATGTGATGGCCATGTGCCTGGGTAAAGGTAAAATCCCTTCTCATGCAATGCCTTTAACCTAAGAAATAATTGAGCTCTATTTTCAAGGAACTGCCCCTTCCAGATGATCAGTGAAGTGATATGCACTCTATAGGTTTAAGTGCACAGAATATTAATAGAATATATACATAGAATTTGAGTGGAAAATAGTATGTGCAGAAAAACTTGGGGGGAATGAATTAGAAAATTGGTCAAATATTGAGAAGACAAAAAGGCTCATTTTTCTAAAATGATTTAAACATTAAAAAAAAAAAAGGACAGACAGCCTTGATTCCTCAGGTGATCCTGTTCTAGAAAAAAAGAGGAAGTAACAGAAACTTGTACAGGCAACAGCTTCTCCTTCTCCCTCATCCGGGTGATCCTAGGACAATTAAGTCAGAAACTGGACCAAAGCTCCGCAGCCTGCCATGGAAGCCCGTGGCTTGCAAAAGAGTAAGTGCTGTAATGGAGGCCTGTCCTACACACTTGTGACCACGTTACCCACTGAGCAGGGAACATCTATTGAGTACCTACTGCATCCTAAGCACTACGTGAAGTAGAAAGAGCAAAAGTAGAAAGAGCAAGTCCCACTCTGAAGGATGCCTGGCCTCAGAACAACAAAAAAGAGTACAGCAAGGATTAAATGTCGTTTGCATGTTATGACATCTCCAGACTCTACAAGAACACAGAGGTCTACCTTCCGGAGCCTGGATATGTGTCCAAGAAGAGGTGACCCTAAAGGAAGGATGCATAGTCTAAATGTGACCAAATGGTTGTGGGAAGGTATATCTGGCAGAGATATCTGCATGAAAGGGTATGGTGCTCAAAGACAGTTCAAATAGGTACCCTGTGCCAGCGGGGTGTGGTTTAGTGAGGGGCGTGGCTGAAACCTGGAGGTGGCTAAAGTCAATGGGTATGGCTATAGTGAGGAAAGTCTTTTGGGAGGATAAAAGGATATGAAGATAAAAATAGGTGGAAAATTAAATAGGTAATGGAATGTGTGAAATGAATGTCTAAAGAAGTGAAGCCATTTGAAAGGTAATGGAGTAAGATGGAAATTTTTTTTCTTAAACCTCTCTAGCCACAGTAAAACAGGTGAATTAAAAGATGAATTGAGGGGAAAGAAATAAATTAGAAAACTGTTGAATGGTCCAGAAAAATAATGTAACATAGGGCCAGGGATTTAACTCAGTGGCTCTGCTTCTGCTTTGCAAGTGCAAGGTCCTGAGCTCAATCCCTGGTACCAGAAAAAAGTAATAATAAGAATAATGTAACAGCATGAACAAAGACAGCAGTAATGGAGAGTCAATTGTGGGACTGCATAACTCTGTAATCATAAAACTCCCCTAGCCCCAACAGTGATTGAATGTGAGTTAATAGATAAAGATGCTTGTTAGTTCTGGGACACTAGATAAGATCTGTATCAGCCATAAGGTCCCAAAGTAAATTACTCAACTCTCTGTTCAAAACTGATGTTCCGGACACCGCTATCTATAGAACAACCTACACACATCTGCTGACCATCAGTACGTATCAGCTGACCACTAACCTTTGTTCCTCTTCTGTAAATTTCGCCTGTTAACTTCCCCTGCAACCCCCTATAAAAAGAGCCTCGGACTCTGAGCTAGTCGCCTCTCTAAGCTACTTTGCTTTGGGAGTGCAGTCTAGCCAGACTACGGTCTGTTTTACTTTCCAGCTTGTCCCGTGTGTTCCTTCCCGGGTGTTCTTCACTGCAGTCAGCGCCTCGGAGCGTTTGGTAAGGCCCTCGGTCTTACATTAATAATAGAGAACCCTGAAAAGTGCGACATCAGTTAATGGAGTCACTGACCATCATTCAAGCCCAAACACTGTGCTTCAGGAACCTTCTCCCATGGCCGTATCTGCTACCTTGTCATCTATAAAAAGTTCTTTTAGGTAAATTATCATTCTTCACTCTCTCTCCCATTGCGTCTCTTCCTTGACCTCATCAACACTACTTACTCTTTGCCTTTCCTTTAAACTCCTGTCTCCGAATTTATTGGATTCTGTGTCCATTTGCTTGTGTGGACTGTATTCTCAGAAAAGTCCTTCAATATGACCTCCCATCCCTAAAACTCATCTGCCTGTCCATTCCAACACCATACACAAAGAATACTGTTGGAGAAAAGCACCTTTATATTTCTCTGCTGTTTCCAAACCTGCATTTAAAAGAAAACTCTTTCCTAGTGATCTCAGCTCAAAAGTTTTAGTAATATCCATTTTAAAGCCTTTAAAAGTTCTATTAGCATCCCTTTTTAAAGCCAATTTCTCTTATCTGAGTGAATATGAACAGAAGTCAAGGAGGCCAAGGCCCAAGCTCAACTCTTCCATTCCTTTTAATTCCCATATTTGCTTGGTGAATAAATCCTACTGAACAATGGAAATTAAAAGAATTTGTGCTTCAATTTTTGTTAAGGTTCCCCATGAAAGTATAGATAACAAGAAGATTAACTTCTAGGAGTCAGAGAGATATTAATGTCACTGGACACTTCATTCATATTCCAAAAAACATCCTTTAGCTATAAAATAAAAGAATGGAACAAAAATGATCCTTAAATTTATATATACCTATATATATACACATATATAGGTAGATATATATATATAGATATATATATATATACACACACACAATTAATTATCCCCAGTGCAACCATAACAAAAATGTATTTTTAGGTGTGTTTTTAAAAAATACAACTCCTCAAAATTTTACACCATAAATTCCCCACTATCAAAATCCCTGCATACTTAGTTTTCAATCTCATTGTCTGTCATAAACAAATTGTATTTGAGAGACTTAAGTTAGCTTAGGAGACTCCATTTTGTCTGAACTGCCCCAGTCCTGATGGGAAAACTGTCCTCTGTGGGAACGCTGAAGGGCGGGTGTGTGTGTGTGTGTGTGTGTGTGTGTGTGTGTCTTATCTCACGTTTGTACTCCTGTGTGATGTCTCAACACACCAGGTGTTCTTATCTTGTGCCTATACTCCTGCTTTTAATTGATGCTTAAGGGCTGAGACAAACAACCACAAGGCGCATATGGAACCCACCCTTCATAAATAACAGGGATGTGTGTTTACCTTTTATAAGGGCTGGTTTTACATTATGTATCTGGCAACCCAGAGGTGCTAACCACGCATTCTTTCTCACTTCTTTTGATATGCTTACTGCAGGGCTAGGGAGGGGGGAGGAGGAAAGGGTTTTCTTTATAAAAACTGACAAGAAGTTCAGTCCGGGGCCAGTCTCCTTGCAGGGGATTTGGTCCTGGAAGGAAATAAAAGTTCTCTGCGGACTTTACATAGTGTCGTGACTCGGGTGATTATCGCTGTCGGGGGTTTTAGGCCCAACAATATTATGATAAAATCTTCTGAGTCTATGACATATGAAAAAAATTATAGGAGACAAAGAGATATAAACCAATATACCTAGGTTAAAATATACTGAGGTATAAAGTAGAAAGTAGTGAAGAAAACAGGTACAACAAAAATAAACAAATTAAAACAAATGCATCAGAATTAATGCATTTTTACAAAAAAGTAATGCAGAATATTACAGAAATAAATAATTTATATAGATTAAAATTTCTAAATCCTTGTACAATGAGTTTTTCTGTGGCTAAATTTTACTAAGTTATGACATATATACAAGGACTTAAAGGTTAACCAAAAGACTTGAATTATACAATTATTTCTTGATTTCTTTTCCTCATTAAGTAACTTTTTAGAGTGATATTTGAATCCCTACATTTTATTATGGAGGCGTTTAATTTTAACATTTTTTTTTTTGTACCAGGCATAGAATTCAGGACCTTGCGCTTGCGAGGAAGACGGGCCGCCACTGATCTAAATCCCAGGCCCTAATTTTAACAATTTTTAAAGGCACAAATTCAATACGTATTGCAAGTTAATTTATATAATTAAAAACCAACTTGTGAGTGCCCAGCTTTCCATCACATTTTTGTTTCCTTACCACTTCTCACATGCATCTTCTCCCAGTTTATAGCATGATTGCAAAACATTAGAAACTAAAAGTGCAATTGGATAGCCAACCCGGCTCCCTTTGTGTAAAGTCAGTGATTCCTGGCGGTCTCCTTCCCCTTCCCCTTCGGGAGTCTTCTCAGTTAATGCATAACAGACCAATCACTGCATCCTGTGTGAGTCTGCAACTATGTTATCTTTACTACCTGTAAACAGAAGACTCCAGCACCGATGTGATACTGTAACTAAATTGTGAAACTTCCCCACCCCCACTATTTTAACAAAGTTCTGCTCCTGTGAAGTTCCACTTGTGCTCCACTTGCCCCAAATAGAAGCACCTTTAAAAGGACCCTACAAATTATGCTTCTTTTATCCAAAGTCTTTTTGGTACGAACCACTCTGGATCAGCCAGCTATGATAATAAAGAATTCCATTTAATTCAGAGTGTGGTGCATCTTTCGCCTGGCCCTATAACACAATATATTGAAGCTCCTGCGATATGAATTGCTTCTTTTTGACTATGTTTCAAATATTTCGGAACTATTTTGAAGACTAGGTGATAGAGGGTGTGGTGTGTAAAGTTCCCACCACTGACCTGGAATATTAAAATTAATTTAATTAACCATAGCTATTAGTCTGGCTTAGACCTGGGGTGTCCCCAAAAAGCCTCATGTGTTTGGAAGGTGACTGGATCATGGGAGCACTATGCTCACCAGTGGGTTAGCTCATGATGAGTTTATTGCCGACTTGTAATTAGGAAGTGTGGCCTGGCTGTTAGAGGCAGGACACAAGTAGTGTGTCCTGAAAAGTCTGTCATCTTCCTGGCTCCTCCCTTGACACTCTGCTCTCTGGCTTCCGTACAGAGAGCCACTTTCCTCCACCAGACTCTTCCTTCCACCGTGCCATTTCTGCCTTGGAGCTGGCCAACCTGAGAAATGAATGCTGAAGCAAAGTAAATCTCTCTTCCTTTAAATTGGAACTATCGGGCATTGTGTCCCAGAAATAGAAGAATGATTAAGACATCTGCAGCTACGCTGACCCCAAGGTGGAGGTGAAGGTTGTGGTGCCTCAGAAACAGATTGTGGCCTCATGGCAATAAGGAAGGGGCAGGGAAGAAGGAAGAAGAGGAGTTTCCCTTGTCCCTCACTAGCTGTATGGCTTAAGTCTTGAGCATGCAAGTGAGGTGAAATGGAAAATACTCAATTTTGTGAGTAAAGGAAAAATACTAATATTAATATAAATGGAAAATCTGGCTTGTAAACATAAGGAAAATATTCTTTGAATTGAAATTTTCTTGAGAACAATCCATCTTAAGTATCACAAGGTAAAACGTATACAAGCTATTATTTCATACTCTTTACAGAGAGCTAAACTATAAACATTCATTCTTATTAAAATATATTGCTGGTAAAAGAAACAAATAATATACTTCTGCCCTTTGTGGCTTAAAAATAGCTACACCCTGGGCTAAGCCTTTGGATGACAAATAAAAAATGAAGTTACATTTTTCACACATTCTGATTAACTTCCAGTGCCTCCTAAGCACCAAAGACTGGAAACTCAGGATGCTATATTGAGCTAAAATATTTATTAATCAAAAGCTATATGAGGACACAAATCAAAACCTAACTATGAAAGGAGTTTTTAAATTCCTTTTTCAGTCTAATTCACCTTGTTTAATGTAAACAAGAATAGAAAATAATCACAAAAATTAATTTGGCTTTAAAAATAGCATCCCTAGCCAAGAATAGCTTCTTACTTCAGTATTTATGTGATATGATGTGTGTATGTGTGGTGTGCGGCCTCAAATTCACATTTAACATCAGATTATTAAATTCTTATTCCATAATTTACCATGAGGCACTGAAGAAATCAATCCTTCTGAACTCAGTTTACTTGTATGTAAAGTTCAATAGCAATAATACTGACCTCATGAGTTAACTTCTTTAATATATGTCTGACAAATTAAATACTACATAATTGATAATTTTTTATTATGATTTGCACAGACAACTACTTAATAGATACATTTTAGCTCTTCGGAGTTCTGATGCATGTTTATTTCAGCTGAAAAAACAGAAAAAGAAACATTCAGATAAATGCAATTCACATTTATTATATATATCTACAGATATATGATGTACTGTAAATCAAGACAAATGATGAAAATTAGAGACTTATAGAAAAGAATTACAGTTTCAAAATAAAAATTAAGTTTTCTAACAAATAACACACAATAAAACTCCTTTTCTGTGTGATGCAGCATGGTGAACTTCTAATAGTGCTTCTAAAAATGATCAAATACTCTGATGGAAAATGGCAATAACAAAAGTAAAGTTTAAAACATCTCCATTATCAAGTTAATCTAATATGAAAATAATTTTGAGTTCTACAACTCTACTCCACTTGATTACAAATACTACAGAGCAATTTAAAATGCACAAAATTTTAAATTTCCCTTAAAACAATATATGAATAAGAAATTAGTTATAAGTAGGGAAAAACCCTGTTTATTTGGAAGGAATTTATATGTAGTCTTCCATTAATTGTTAGCTCACTTCTTTAGGCCACTACTAGGCTCTATCCAACTACAAAGCAGTGAGAGTATAAACTTTGCCCTCCTCAATATCAACTATAATAGATAATTGTGTGACAATTCACTTTAAAAAAAGAACAGAAACTATATTCTCATATTCCTTAGTCTACTAAGGTAGACTTGCATGGTAGAAAAACAGCTTAATTGACAAACTAGAAAAAGTATAGCTACAGTGATATTCAAAGCATTGTTGTAGAATATTTTGATGATATTTTTTCTTTAACAATAAAAATGTCCACAGCCCTATCTTAGTCCCTTTCTTATCACTGGAACACAGTAACAAACACCCACAACTTCACGGAGGACAAGTTTATTTTAGCTCACAGTTTCAGAAGTATCACTCCATGGTTAGGCTCCAAGGCAGAAAAGATGGTGGAAGGACCTGGGCAGAGGAAAACTACTCACATCATGATGATCAGGAAACAAAAAGAGAAGGAAAGAGGTGAAGAGGATTGATTATTTTGAAAGGTTACTCTGATTTACTGCCAATAAGATCCCTCCACCAAACAGCACTCTTACCTCATCTTTAAATTAATCCTCAATCACCTTCCAAAAGACCCAGCTCTGAACACATGATCAGAACATTCCAAATATAAGCCATAACACACCCTTTCTGAGAGTACAAATAACTACACCATGAAAGTTTGCTCTTATTTTTGTTAACTCATCATCAAACATCTCCTATGCATCATTAACCCTAGAAGTGGTTACTTCTCTCATTGCTGAGACAAAATACCCAACATCTAAAGTTAAATGAGGAAAAATTTATTTCAGCTCACAGTTTGTAGAGGTTTCAGTCCATAGTTGGCTGGCTCCAAGGCAGGGTTGCTTGGGAGAAGCAGATCATAGTGTGGTAGGCAGAAGGCAGCAGAGCAGTGAAGTAGCAAAGAAGCAGCAGCAGCAAGCTTGCCCTTATATTTCATCCAGGTTACTCGCCCTTTGAGCAGTGCCCACCCAGGGTCGGGCAACCTTAAGCTCAGAATCACATACCTAGGTCCAGCTACCTCCAAAAAGCCCCACCTATGACCTTATGAGGTATGGGAGTACATCTAGATACAAACCATAACAGTAGCAGTGAAAATAGCATATGCTATTCAGTAAACATCCAAGTAACCTTTTTTTTAATGAACAAGGTCAGATAAACACGAGTGAATTTAACTATGTATTACTGGATGAATACATTGTAAGAGGACACCGCATGATCATGTGCTGGCTCCTCGGGCACCGCACACTGTGTTGGTCACAGCCAGTCTCAGTCTCAGCCTTTCTTGAAGCCATTGCCCTGTGGGTCCCTGGACACACACATCTAATAAATTTGAATACTTGGAGAGAGATGTGTCTCTCCCCTATCTCTCTCCCTCTCCCTCTCTCTCTCTCTCTCTCTCTCTCTCTGATGTGCACACTGTGGAGTTAGGTCAGTATGCACATGAATACACTGAATGTCTACATCATTTGCCTCTACGGGAAGCACACCTTTCTCCTACTTCAAGAGAACCAGGTACGGGCTCAAGTGCAGGAACATCTGCCTGTTTATGTTCATCAGGGCTTCGTGGTCTTCACTTGAGAGGATAAAACAGGTTTCCCAGAGCAACCATACACTGCTTGGGTTACATTATCCCAAAGGCCTTGGCAGTGGACATGCAGGAAGAATCCAGTCAAGGACTCATCTCAGAGACTGCCAGAGTGGGGAGAGCATCACTGTGAATACTACTATGTCACCATCCCACCTCGTTCACTGCCCTTGCTGCTGTCAACAGTGCTTCGGTCCTCCTGCAACCCAACCTGTAGCTTCAGATCTGAAGTTGTCCATTGCTTTCTGAAAACAGTTGAGCATAGGAAGGGGCACACTTCATCGCCCATTCTCTGACATGGTTTCTGGTGAAATTTAAAGGTAGTCACATCCCATGTTGTGGCTTATATTATAGCTAAGAAGCCCATGCCAAGGTATGGATTTAATTATTAAAACAGACACTGAGATCACCTGCTTTATATCCTCCCAAATTTAAGGCTGAGAAATATATATAAAGAAGAATCACATATTTTAATTAAGATTAGACAAAATCTCAAATCAGCCAACTATCTGCATTTATCTATGTATCTCCACCAATATCTATTTCTATTTTTTAACTTTATCTGCCCATCTGTCTTCACAATCAAATGAGCTTCCTCAGTCAATCTCAGCCTGATTTTATGTCCCGGAAGAACACAAAACTAAGTCAAAAAAATCGTACAAAACAAACATAACATTTCTGAAGTTTCTAGACAGAATGAAAGCAAAAGATTTAGATTAGTTTAAAATATAGGCTCTAAGTTCACATTCCTTCTAAGTCTCTTGTCCATTTAGCCTCTATTATGGTTTAGATATAAAATAACCCCTAAAAGTCTACTGTTCAGAGGATGGGATTGTCAGAAAGGGCAGTTCACTGGGAACATAACTTAGAAGAACGTATTTTTGTCTTTGGGTCTTCCTTTTCGCTTCGCTTTCTGCCTGCCTTATAATGAACAGTTTTCCTGTGCTATGGTGTTTTTCTATGCCCTTTTGGCCTTGAGCCAGCCAACCATGGACTGAATCCACATAAACTGCAAGCCAAAATTAACCTCTCCTTCTTTAAATTATGAGTTTGGATTATTTTCTCCGAGTGACAAGAAAGTGATTAATACAGAAAATAGGTAGCAAAAGTGGTGATTTCTCTGTGACTATACACGATAATATGATTAAGAAGCTTTTGATATTTGTTTGCAAGAGGAATTAGAAAAGAGTTGAAAATGCTGGCTACAGAAACCTGAGAATGTTGTAAGTAGTGCTTGATATGCAATACTAGTCAGAGCTCAGAAGAGCAGAATCCTGATAAGAATATAGACAATAAAGACATTCCAGTTGAGAACAAGGGCTACACTGGCACTTGCACTAGAGGCTATATGTGTTACACTCTGGGAGAAAATTTGTCTAGGTTTTGCTCAGATCCTAAGACTGAGATTAGGGTAATGAACTAATTAATCTGGGAGAGAAAATATTAAGGCAGCCCAACATTTAGGCAGTAGCATAGATACTACTGACTGCTTTAAGCCAGACTTACAGGTAGAATCAGGAACAAATGGCAGAGCTGAATGATTTGAAAAGTTTGCAGTTTCACCAGAAAGGAAATACCTGCAAAACTGGAGCAAAGATAGTGTGGTTTCTGAAAAGATTTGCATTAAAGTCAAGTACTTTGTACATCGACAAGAAGAAAGATGCCTTGAGGGCATCTCAGAAATCACTAAACTGATTTGAAATCAGCCACTGTAAACTCCAAGGTGCAAAACTGTAAATCATTCATTTGAGAAGAGAGTCCTTGGAACACCTCCTCATTCATGAATGCCTAAGGAACTGTATTTTCAAGTTCAGTCATCCAGACTCTCAGAGGCTGCTGCAGCCATGGTACAAGCAAGGCTCAAGTCGGCATCAATCATGCAGTGCTGATTTCATAAGCATGGAGAAGGAAAGAATTATGGGATCACAGAGGCTTCCACCCAGATTTCAGAAGAAGGCAAAAATGTATGTGGAATGATCACAACCCTAGCCAGCAGCCCCAAGAAGGCAGTGCATGAAATTGTGAGAACGAAGCTGAAGATGCCATAAAGCCCCAGGAGGTTGGAAATGCCAGGAACGTGGAATGTCTGCTGAGGAAAGCCAGAGCAAATGAGTGGAACAAGCCCAAGAGCAAGGCCACAGTGGCACTGTCAGCAAGGCCATCGGGGCAGGGTTACTCAGTCCTTTTGGAGCTTACAGTTCACCAAACCAGCCCTGGTGGCTATATAGAAATATAAAGGACAATGTTTTTCCTTTTTAGTTTCTCTCTTTCTTTGGTCTGATTTCTGTCTTTCCCTTAATCTTCCCTTTTGTAATGAGAATATTTACCCCTTGCCATTGTATGTTAGATGTGTTCTAACTTTTATTTTATTTTTCCTGGCAGTCACAGCTAAGAATTTGCCTTACGTTTCAGAGGAGATTATGGAATTGGACTTTCAGCAACTGTTATGACTTTCGCAACACTTAGATATAGACTAAATCAGTTTTGCACCATGAGATGGATATGAGCCTTCTGGGGGTCAAGGGAGGAATGTTACAGTTTAGATCTAAAACAACCTACAAAAGTCTTATGTTCAGAAGCAAGGTCTGGTTGGAAGGGCAGGTCATGGGGTACATGACTTGGAAGGGTATATTCTTGTAGACAGAGTCTCTTTTTTTCCTCTGCTTCCTGGCCACAATGCAGTGAACAGCTTTCCTCTGTCATGCTGTTTCTGCCTCAGAGCAACTGAATCCACTGAAACTGGGACCCAAAATAAACCTGTCTTCCTTTAGGTTGTAAGTGTGGGTATTTTGTCCCAGCAATGGCAAAGTAACTGATACAGCCTCTCTGTGCCTCAGTTGCCTCATCTTTAAAACGAGAATAATAGAAAGTCCTGCCTCATCACTTACTGTGTTAAATGAATTAATTTAAACCTTTTTCTTGAATGTTGATTGTAGTGTTGATAACAAGATACACTTGGTAAAAATACATAGAACTATCCACATAATGGCACGAATATTTTTGCATGTAAGTTCAACCTCAGTGGACCTCACTTAACAACTTTCCCTGACCATGAAATAGCTGGGCTATCATTACTATCAACAGCATCTTTCTCAAACAACTCAGGAAAATGGTGCCTACAAATTCTGTTTCCTTTGCTCATACTTAAGATCCACATCCAGTGGCTGTTACTCCTTTTTTCCCCCCTCTTCTTATTCTCACTCTTGCTTTCTTATGTTTTCTTCATCCTTATACCAAGTTTTCTCACCTCCATCTTCTCATATCCTCCTGCCTCACTCTTCCACTTCTGTGACAGCTTAGACTGGGCAGGGAAGAAAGTCTTGGGATGCACATTTAGTACAGTACCTTCCTGCATATGTACCAGTGCAAACACGTATCTCAAAGCATTTACAGTGAAGTCATAAAATAGTAACTCAAATCACTTCCAACAGAAAGGAAAATGTTTTTAGAGGAGTCCTAGATCATGTCATGGAAAAGCACAGTTCTATGAAATTAAAATTTAAAAATCAATAAACACATAAAAACAGACCAGCATAATTGAAATACAAAATAAACATAAACCTATAAAATCACATCCACAAACACTTGAGATACTTGATAGTTAAATTTGGAAAAATACATATTGTATATACAATAATTACAAAGAATTTTTCAAAGGAATAAAAAATTATATAAGTAAAATTCAAATTAACCATGCAGATTTGGAAATTGGGAAAATAGGATTTTTGTAAATGAAATGCTTCAAATGACAGAGCAGAGAAATACTTGACTAAAACCAGTCATTTACTCATTATTCACATTATACAATTAAAATATGGAAAAATATGAAAGTTTATCATAATGGAGGAGAGAGAAATCCTACTATGTCGCAACCACAAGATAAACCTAATATAGAAAACAAGAATATTGTTGGTTGAACTGTGTCCCCCAAAAGACACGTTTGTGTCCTAACCCATATATCTATCAATGTGACCTTTGGAAATATACCCTTTGCAGATGAAATCAACTCAAAATGAGACCTCCTCTAACCCAGTGATTGCTGTCCTTAGAGAAAAGACAAAATCTGGCACAGGCAGAAGAACTCATTGGGACAAAGATGGAGGCAGGGGTTGGAGTTGTACAGCCACAAGCCAAAAGTTCTAAGAATCACCAGCAACAACCAGTCACTACTACGGGCAAGGATGATTCTCCTGGAGTACCCAAAATGAACACAACCCTGCCAATAGCTTACTTTTGGACTTCTAGTATCCACATGTGCACAGAATAAATTTGTGTTATAATTACCCAGTTTGTTTACTATGGCAATACTAGGAACCTAACAGAGAAAGGATTTTCAAACAATCTTGACTATTTCCAAACTTGATAGGACATATTTTAACACATGTTACAAAGCAAAAAGGACAACACTCTTCAAAAAGTTGAAAATCAGAAAACATATTCCAACTCATTTTGAGACCATACTTAGCCCAATACCAAAATCAAAGATATCAGAAGAAAACTTCACACCAATATTCCTCACATATACTGACAAAAAAATCAACAAAATACTAGCAAGTGAAATCCCACAACATATTAAAAATATACACTATAACCAAGTGGGATTTATCCCAGAAATTCAAACATAGTTCAGTATTAGAAAATCAATCAATGTAATTAACATATTAACAAAGTACAAAGATCACATGTTCATCTCAAACACAGAAAAAGCATTTGACAACATCTGAACCCCTTTTATGACAGAAATAATCAACAAAAGCGAAAAGAAAAGAAAATTCTTAATTTGACAAAGGATGTCTATGAAAATCCCAGTTAACCTCATGTCTAACTGTATTGAGAGCTTTCCTCCAGGATTGGGATAACACAGAAACATCTGCTCTCATTGTGACAATTAGGTATTGTGGTAGAGGATCTAGAGAAGGCAAAGAAAGGAGAAATGAAATAAAAGCCAACTTCTATAAGATCACCATCTCTCTATTTTCTCAGTGAAGGAAATACACATGAATTAAGTTTCCTCTAGAACTAGGACATCATCTCTGACTAAGATTTCCAGGTAAAAAAGCAGGTAATTACAAGCATCCTTCTGAAGACTGGCTTCTAGGCTCACACTCCTTGATTTCTAAGCACAAAGTGCATATTCCTCACTTACACGGTTGCTATCATTGTTATCCCATAACTAGGAAAAGCAAAACACACAGCATTCCTCTGCTAGAACAAGGAACAGTGCCAACAACATCTATACAGCTACACCCAGGTTCAAGGACTCCTGCTGAAGGAAGTCAAAAGAGTAAAGGATCCTATTTCACATTATCTATTATACCTTTTAGTCCTTATTTACACTTTCAGTTTCTCACACTAGAGAAACTATTCGGTATTTACAAATGTGTATCCTATTTATTTCACTTAAAAGCATGGCCTCAATATGCATCCATCTAGCTATAAATGTCTTTAGTTTCTCATTCTTTATGGCTGAGTAATACTCCATTTTATAAAAAAAAGAAACCCACATTTTCTTTGTCCATTCTCCAGTTGATGGGCAATTGGGTTGTATCCAGGTTTTAGCTATCACGAATAGGTGCAATGGGAAAAGGGAAGTGGGAGGGGTAGGGGAAAAAAAAGAAGGGAATGGAGTTAATATGAGGAAAAGAAAAAATGGAAACAAAGCCTTTGTAGATAGGGAGGGGTAGAGGGGTTGGAGAGAGTGCAGGGAAATGGGTAAAAATAAGAACCAAGATGGATTATGTAAAGGTGCAAATTTCCAATGACAAATGTAATTATATTGTATACTTTAAATGTACCAATAAAATGAATTTTAAAAAAAGAGTAAAGGATCAGTGTCAGCCACCAGCCTTTATCCAGAGTTTTTACCTGCAGCAAGCAACATTAACAGTTTACTCAACACCTATGCATCATAGCTTCTAAGTAAATAAAGTAAAACTTTATACCATTATTCCTCTAAAAATCAGTAAGTTCTGTATTGGAAGATGGGCAAACTCCCAATCACCTGATCAAGGGTAAGGCGGAAGGATCAAAAAAAGACAAGACAAGACAAGATCTTAATGCATAAATGGGAGGCCCAGGCTGGTCAGGCTCTTATGTGGCTAAGACATCGTCTCCTGGAGCTTGCCACTATTTACTGAACTTGCATCTTGTAGAAGGGGTAAGGGGTGGTGCCGGGAACAGTGAAGTGGAGGGCACGGACACGAGCAGGGTCCTAGCAACAAAGGAACAAGATATTCTAGTAGGAACAGATCATTGATTAATGGGAAATTTTCTTCCCATAGATTAATTTTTGCTTCTATAGATGTTTTCTGTATGTGTCATGCTGCCCTTGGCTGCACTATTGTCTTGCCTTCCAAGGTGTCACAGCATGACAGATCATTGAGATCTGTGCTGTAACCAGTGGCATAGGGAGTTGTTCCTTTCCTACATATACACGGCTGGCTCTTCAGGCAACTGTTGTGGCCTAACAGGCAGACTCAGGCTTTCAATATGAAAAGCCAATTTATGAATCTGTTGTTTGCTCAGGGTGGTCTCCATCAGTTCAGTATAATTAAAAACACTTTAAATACTTCATTCAGTAACTGAGAGACCAAGGTGGGGAAAGATACAAGCAATTATAGGAATGCTTTGAAAATTAAAATCAATGGGCTTAATATAAATAACTGAAATGGTGCATTGCACCTGAAAAATAGATATTAATTTTAAGCATGCATGGAATAATATAGAACTTGAATGTGTATTAGGAATCAAAGATGGTTTCGATAAATTTCAAAGAACTAATAACCACATGAGACATCTGACTGATTATCTGATTACAGTGAAATTATATAAAAATAAATTTTAAAATAATAACTTAAAAATATTAGAAATGAGTATATGGAAAAAGAAGTATTAGAGTATAATTGAAAATGCAAAATAAATATCCAAGAGTTCATATTGTTATAAATAACAGGAAAAATAAATAAAAAGGGAGAAGAGAAAAATATATCATGCAGAACTCCAAATAATTTACATGGATACTTCCTCAAGAAAGGAAGAACATAATTATTCACTCCTTGTAATAGATATTAATCTTACTGACTTTCTTCCAGAGAGCACAATAAAAGAACAAGTGACAAAAGAGTAATTTGTGGAGAAATCTGACAAACAGTATCTCAGCCAATGGTCTAAGTCATTGATAGAATCACAATGGCAGTGTGTATCTTTAATGTATGTATTAGTCAGCTTTCTCATAGCTAGGACACAATACCCTAGGAAAGGGTTAATTTGACTCAGTTTCACAAGATTCAGTTAAGAGTCAGCAGACTTCAAGGCCAGGACATCATGGTGGAGGGGCATGATGGAGCAAAAATATATAATTCATGTTGGCCTGGAAGCAGAGCCTGGCAGCAATGACAGAGAGGAAGGGATGGGAACCAATTTGGACCCCAAGGTCATGCCTTCGTGACCCATCCAAAGGGTACCTTACTAATCACTTAGATGAAACCTAAGCCAGTCATGTAGTGTAATATTATATTATATTGCATAAATATGAAACTCTGAAGATGAAAGCCAAGTTTCCAATATAGAAGAATAGAAGAATTGCAAAATAACTCCAAAGAAAGTAAGAAAAATAAAGGACAACAATTTATGAAATAATAAAAATATAAGATGCAGAATTACTCTTCATAGGTTGATTTCATGCACTCTCAGATTCTTCCATTCCCCTTCTTTTGTTTCTCTTCTCTGAATCTCAGAATGAAATTTTTAAACCATCTGTACAATAACTACGTTTGGACATTCAACAGATATATTACAATAAATATATTCAAATATGAACTAGTCTCCTTTGCGGCCAACCCCTCCTCTTCATGAGGTCTCAGAAAATGGCATCTGTGAGTCTCCATATCACTCTCAGGTCCTTCTGGACTCCTTTCCAGATAATCACAAGTACTAAAATTTCTTACCCTAATTATTTGAATCTGATCTGGTTCATATCTATTAATTTTTAACCTAAAATATCTAAGTTATCTTTTTGATTATCGTTTAGTTACATCTCCTTTAAATTCATTGCTACCATAACCACACAAACAAGCAAACTAACTGTAACCAGTTCTTCTTCATTTATTTTTTCACTTCTAAGCTTTCTTTCGCTTACTTATCTTCATCATTTATGTTTTTCCTCTTAGGGGCCCCCAAAGATATCTATTTATCTACTTCAAAAACTGTCTAATTCAATGATTCTATTTTTATTCTAAATTATATTTTGCACATAAATCATTGAGGCAACCCAAATTCTTTTTATTTTTTTCTTGAATTTTTTTATTGGTACATTCTAGGTATTCAATAGTTTTACATTTATCATTGGGTGCTTCTGCCTGTACATGGTGTATCTTGGTTCTTATTTTTTCCCCATTAGCTGTGCTTCCTTCAACCCCTCCACCCTTCCCTATTTACATAGACTTCGTTTCCATTTTTTTTCCTTTTTTCATAGTTTTTCCTTTCCCTTCTTTCCTTTTCCCTTCCCCTTCCACCACACCTATGCCTTTGGACCTTTTCTTCCTATTTCAAATCATCAAATATTCATTTTAATCATTTTAATCCTTGTTTACACTTTCAGTTTCTCACACTAGAGAAACTATTCAGTATTTACATATTTGTGTCCTTTTTATTTCACTTAAGAGTATGGCCTCAATATGTATCCATTTAGCTATAAATGTCTCTAGATTCTCCTTCTTTATGGCTGAGTAGTACTCCATTTTATTTTAAAAAACACCACATCTTCTTTATCCAGTTTCCAGGAGATAGGCACTTGGGCTGTTTCCAAACTTGAGCTATTACAAACTTGCCACTATAAATATAGGTGCACATACATTGTTGTGGAATGGTTCTTCTAATTTTTTTTTTTTTTTTTTTTGGTACTGGGGATCGAACTCGGGTCCTTGCACTTGAGTAGCAGGCGGCGAAACCACTGAGCTAAATCCCCGGGCCTGGTTCTTCTAATTCTTTGGGAAGATACACAGAAGGGGAATAGCTAGGTTAAATGGGACCTCTAGTCCTAGTTCTTTGAGGTATCTCCATATTGATTTCCACCGTGGTTGCACCAGTCTGCACTCCCACCAGCAATGGAGAAGGGTTCCTTTCTCTCCACAACTCTGCCAGCATTAGTTATTGGTTGATTTTTTGATAGCAGCCATTCTTTCTGGGGTGAGGTGGAATCTCATTGTTGTTTTCATCTGCATTTCTTGAATGACCAGTGATGTTGAACATTTTTTCATATATTTATTTGCTCCTTTTACTCCTTTGTCTGAGAAATGTCTGTTCATTTCAGATGCCCATTTTTGAATTGGGTCTTTGAATTTGGGGGATATGATTTTTTTCAGTTCTTTATATATTTTAGATAGTCATCCTTTGTCTGAGGTACAGCTGCTAAAAAATTATTTCCCACATTGTAGGTTGTCTCTTAGCTCTGTTGGTGGTTTCTCTTGCAGTTCAGAAGCTTTTTAATAAGATGAAATCCCAGTTGCTGACTCTTTGTGCTAGTTCCCATGCTACTGAGATTTTGTTCATGAAGTCTTTTCCTATGCCAATGTCTTCAAGAGTTCTACCTAACTTATCTTCCAGAAAGTTTAGTGCTTCTGTCTTAATATTTATATCTTTAATCCACTTTGATCTTAGTTTAGTGAATGGTGATAGGTATAGGTCTAGTTTTAATCTTTGGCAGGTTGAAATCCAGTTTTTCCAGCACCATTTATTAAATAGGCTATCTTTCCTCCATTGAGGGTGTTTGGCTCCTTTGTCAAAGATGAGGTGGCTGAGTATGTCTGAAGCTATTTCTGCATCTTCTAATCTATTCCATTGACCCATGGGTCTGTTTCTTTGCCAGGACCATGCTGCTTTTATCACAGTAACTTTGTAATATAGTTTCAAGTGAAAGATTGTGATACCCCCAGCCATGTCTCTTTCGCCTAGAATTACTTTTGCTATTCTAGATCTCTTCTGGTTCCAAATGAATTTCTGGATTGTTTTCTCTAGTTCTATGAAGTATATTGTTGGAATTTTAATCAGCATTGCATTAAATCTATATAGTAGTTTTGGAAATGTGGCCATTTTCACTATGTTAGTTCTTCCTACACAGGAACAAGGGATATCTGTCCATTTTCCTATATTCTCCTCCATCTCCTTTTACAGAGTGCTGTAGTTGTCAGTGTAGAGGTCTTTTGCTTCCTTTGTTAGATTGATTCCTAGATATTTCATTTTTGTGGATGCTACTGTAGAAGGGGTTGTTTCCCTAATTTCGCTCTCAGTGAGTCTGTTATCTGTGTATAAGAAGGCTATTGTTTTCAAATGTTGACCTTATATCCAACTACTGTACTGAATCTGTCAATTAGGTCTAGAAGTCTTTTGGCCGAGTTTTTTGGGTCTTCTATGTAAAGTATTATATCATCAGCAAATAGTGACAGTTTAACTTCTTAATTTCCTATCTTTATTTCTTTTATTTCTTTCTCTTGTCTAATTGTTGTGACTAATGTTACCAAAACAATATTGAACAGGAGTGGTGATAGTGGGCATCCTTGACTTGATCCTGATTTTACTGTGAAAGTTTTCAATTTTTGACCATTTAGTATGATGTTGGCTGTTGGTTTTTCATAGGTAGCCTTAATCAGGTTGAGATAAAGACCTTCTATTCCAAATTTCTGTAGGGTTTCTATCATCAGTGGGTGTTGGATTTTGTCAAATGCCTTTTCTGCATCTATTGAAATGATCACATGGTTTTTGTCCTTGACTCTGTTAATATATTGTATTACATTTATGGATTTACAAATGTTGAACCTTCCTTGCATCCCTGGGATAAATCCAACTTGGTCAGGGTGCATTGTCTTCTTGATGACTCTCTGTATTCTTTTTGCCAGTGTCTTGTTGAGGATTTTTCATTTATGTTCATTAGGGAGATTAGCCTGTAGTTCTCTTTTTGGGTTGGGTCTTTCCCTGGTTTTGGAATCAAAGTAACATTGGCTTCCAGTAATGAATTTGGAAGCCTTGCTTCCCTTTCAATTTCCTTGATGAGTTTAAAGAGTAATGGCAATCGTTCTTCTTTAAATGTCTTGTAGAATTTAGCAGTGAAGCCATCAGGACTTGGGCTTTTCTCTGTTGGTAAATTTTTATTACATTTTCAATTTCACTCATTGTAATTGGAGTGTTTAGAATTTCTATATCTTCTCCATTAAATTTTGGCAATTCGTATGTATCTAGGAATCTGTTCATTTCTTCTGTGTTTTCCATTTTATTAGAGTACAGGTTCTCAAAGTAGGTATTGATGATCCTCTGGATTTCTGTTGGGCCTGTTGTGACTTCACCTTTTTCATTCTTAATTGCATGGATTTGAGCCTTTTCTTTCCTTTTTTTGATAAGGTTGGCTAAAGGTTTATCAGTTTTATTTATTCTTTCAAAAAACCAACTCTGATTCATTGATTTTTTCTTGTTCTCTTAGTCTCCATTGCATTGATTTCTGCCCTGATTTTTATAATTTCCTCTCTTGTATGAGCTTTGGGTTTGTCATACTCTTCTTTTTCTAGGAGCTTGAGGTTCTGCATTAGGTTATTTATCTGAGTTCTCTCTGTTGTCCTAATATGGGCATTCGCTGCTATGAATTTCCCTCATAGAACTGCTTTCATTGTGTCCCATAGATTCCTGTATGTTGTACTGGCATTGTCATTTACTTGTAGAAACTATCTAATTTGTCTTTAATTTCTTCTGAGACCCATTCGTTGTTCAGGGGGGTGTTATTCAATTTCCATGTGTTTGTATGAGTTTTGCAGTTTCTTTTTGTTATTAACCTCCAATTTTATTTCACTATTGTCTGATAATATGCAGGGGGTAACTTCAATTATTTTACATTTACTTAGACATGTCCTATGAGCTAGCATGTGGTCTATTTTAGAGAATGATCCATGTGCCGCTGAGAAGAATGTGTATTCTGATTTTGTGGGATGGAATACTCTGTAAACATGGATTAAGTCCATTTGTTCAATAGCTTGGTTCAGTTCTAGAATTTCTTTAATTTTTTTTATCCAGATGATCTCTCTGTTTGTGAAAGTGGGGTATTGAAGTCCCCCAATACAATTGTATTATTGCTTATTTGATTTTTCATGTACATTAATATTTGTTTTGTATAGTTGGGGCCATTCATATTTGGTGCATATATATTTAGGATTGTCATGTCTTCCTCTTGGATTGTTTCCTTCACAAGGATGCAGTGACCATCTTTGTCTCTCTTAATTAGTTTTGGTTTGAAATCTACTTTGTCTGCAAATAAGATTGCTACTCCTGCTTTTTTCTGGGTTCCTGTAGCATGAAGAACTGTTTTCCATCCTTTTACTTTCAATCTATGAATTTTTTTTTTTTTAGTTAGATGTGTTTCTCATATACAACATATTACTGGATTTTGCATCTTAATCCATTCTTTCAATCTATTTCTTTTGATTGGTGAATTGAGGCCATTAACATTGAGAGTTATAATTGATAGATACTGACTCATCCTTGTTATGGTGTTTTGCTTTTGTTGGTTCTTTTATTTATTACTTTTTTTCCCTTTCCTTTTAGTTTCTTACCTTGCCTGGTGACTTCCCTCTGTTGGGCCTCCTGGAGTTGTGACTTTCATTGTCTTTTTCTAGGATATTGTTTAGAATTTTTGGATTCTTGGTTTTGTGTTCATGAAATTTCTCAGGTGTTCTTTTTCATGAAAATATTTAATTTCCCCATCGATTCTGAAAGATAATTTTGCAGGATACAAGAGTCTAGGTTGGAAGTTATTTTCTTTTAGGGCTTGAAATACTTCACTCCAAGCTCTCCTTGATTTGAGGGTTTGTGTTGAGAAGTCTGCCATGATTCTGATGGGCTTTCCTTTGTAGGTGATTTGTTTCTTTTCTCTAACTGCTTGTAGGATTTTGCTCTTTTGTTGAGTTCCTGGGATCTTTACTATTATACATCTAGGTATAGATTTTTTTTTTATCATGGCTAGTTAGAGTGCTATATGCCTCACTTATTTGTATGTCTAATTCTCCACCTCTGTCTAGGAAGATTTTTACTATTGCTTCTCTGAACAGTTTTTTTTTAATGTCTATTGTACTTTCTCCTATTTTTTTGTGGACTCTTATCAGTCTTATGTTATTCTTTGCATCGTCTAGTAGCTGCTGGATTGATTTCTCATGGCCCCTTACTATTTGGAAGAGATCTCTATTTTCATGGTCCTTAACTGCAATCCTGTCTTCTATATCTGATATTCTATCTTCAGATTCCTTTAATCTGCTATGCATATTTTCAATGGAGTTTTTAATCTCCTGAATATCTGTTTGAATCTGTTTCATGGATTCCATTTCTTTCTTATGTGGGCCGATCATCATTTCCATTTCTTTCTTATGCTGGGCATTCATGGCTTCCAGCATGTTTCTGAACTCATCTATTTATTTATCTGTTCCTGTTCTAGAGCCTCTAATCATGTCTTTCACTCTGCTATCTCTGTAGTTATCTGGGAGATTATTTCTGTTTTGAATTTTTCTAGAGCCTCATTCATCTGTTTTGTTACTTCCTGTGCTATCAGTTCAGGGTGTCCAAGTGGTTGATTATCAGACTTTTCCACCTTGCTTCTCTCAGTATTTGCCTTTTGTGGGGTG
The DNA here is from genome assembly GCF_053883595.1 of Heterocephalus glaber. Taxonomy (NCBI): domain Eukaryota; kingdom Metazoa; phylum Chordata; class Mammalia; order Rodentia; family Bathyergidae; genus Heterocephalus; species Heterocephalus glaber. Next base: position 7,043,200 of record NW_028258142.1, on the reverse strand, counting down.
GAAGCCTGAGTTTGTGACTTGCTTAAATGTCTCCTCATTTTTGTTTTTGGTACTCTCCTTGGTTTATTTCCTGGGTTGATACTTCAAAATTGCTCATTGTAAGTGCCTTTGTTGCTTGTAATTAGAACACTTATGGAATGATTGTTTCTCAGAAGTGTCTTCCAGGTAGAGCTGGTCTTTGGGTTTTGAGTCTCTAATAACTCTGAGGCTGTCTCAATTTCATTATACTAAGAAGGACAACTGATTAGATCAGTCACAGCACCTTAGCCCAAGTGATACAATCAGCAACACCATAGCATCAAGTACATCTTAGAAAATGACAATTTGTGAAAATTATTAATCTATCACTTTAACTGTATGAATTAAATAAAAATCGAGGACCAACCCAACATATGGTTATAGTGAATAAACTCTTGAAGATAGCAATTCTACCCTTCAGGATGGGGAGTTAGAAGGAGTCGCAGAGGGAGGGATAGATAGGTAGAAGGATAGGGGAAGGTTAGCAGTGAGGCCAGAGGACACAGGCAAGAGAAAGAAAAAAAGAATAAAAGAAAAATAAAGATGAAATCAGAAGTAGGGCCAGAAAAGGAACAAAAATGGAGATTAAGAATTATGTGAGACAGCAAGAGAGCAAGTATGAGAGAGAGAGAGAAAAGAAAGAAAAAAAAAGAACTGAAAAATAAAACTTTGAAAAGAGTAGGAAAAAATTAAAAATAAGAGCTAAAATAAACCCCCAATAATAATAATTTTGAAAATAACAAATAAAAAATAAAAATGAAACTGAAGGGCCTCCTTTAGAGTATGTCTCTGCTGTCACAATAGACAATGTGGGTAGCAGTGTGCCAATATAAGTCAGTGAGTCTCAGTAAGCCAGTCACAGACCCATGGGATTCAGGCAGATTTCTTGCAGCAAGTCCCTAGTTGTGCTCCCTGTCCTTCTTTAGGGTTGAACTCTGCAAGGTTGTACTGCAGGTTCCAGTTGCCCTTCCTCTGAAGATAGTCCAGGTTCCAATAGGAGTTGATGATCCCTCCAACTTACCAAGTATGGTGGTCTGGTGTCCCCTGTGTCTTTGCAGTGTGGAACCAGATAGTGGTACAGCCAGGAGGCCAGAGGTGGGGGCAGGGGGGTGATGGTATCCTACAGGCACCCGCATGGCTAAGCAGGTTGCCACTGTGAGCATGGCCAGTGGCAAGGCATCCTCCTCCTCTGGCTGGTCCCTGTAGGTGTGCATGGTATGGGTTGGATGGAGTGGGGGTCCTGGCAGCCCAGGACTTCTCTCTCAGGTGGGCTAAGCAGATCCCAATCCAAATTCTTGGTGTTGAAAGTACACCAAGAGTCTGATTTTCAAAATGTTACAACCCTTCAGTTAAGTTCCTTCAATTTTCTCCTAATCCCTCTCCTTTCATGTTGGTGTTACTTTTGATATTTAGTTCCTGTACACAAACCACAGGCCTGAACAGCAATCAATTTTTGAAATTTTCATGCTATCACAATGTCAACTATGTCTTTTTTCAATTGTCTGCTTAACAATGTGATCTTATCTAAGATTTCTTGTAGTATTTTCTCTTTTCTTGTCTTATTTCTGTAAACACTTGTTTGTAATTTCTGAAATAGATCATTTGTCAATAATTTCCACATGCAAGATCTCTATTGGAATTAAGATGTTATCAAAACTATAATTTCTTATGACATATTTAACAAGAGAACAAATGTAAGTGAAACATCAAGACTAATAGCTTACAAGTTGCCATAATATATTCTATCTCAGAGAATAATTCCACACCTTGGGTAGATAAACTGTATCAGGAGTAGTGTTCTTAACTGCAGCATGGAAGACATAACTAAAACCTTCTGTTTAAAGATTCTGGTCTATTGTTTTATTTACTTTAAGAAGAAGTGGATAAAGTAGAAATTGATGACCACAAAGCTGGAATAAAGTGCTGCATGTGATTATCAATAAGCTGTATGCAGAGAGATAGTCAGGAGGAAGCATGAACTTTCTCAGTAGAGAGGCTCTGAAGATAGCCACCACCATCATAGAGAAGTCACCAGTACTTACTCAAAGATTCCTCCACTCTGATATGTAGGTTCAAGTACACAGCTAACACAGTGTCAGTGTCATTGAGGAAAGTAAAAATAAAGAGATGATCTTTTTCTTCATTTTCAGCATTTTCCCAGCTATTGCTTCTCTTCAGTCTATAAACGCACTCCGTTCTCACCTACCCTAAAGAGTTCTCCCTTCTTCCCATTCCTTTTTCCTCTGATTCTTTCAGTTATTCATTCAACAAACATTTACTGAGCCCATTCTTTGTCCCAGCTGCTGACTTAAACACAAAAGAGTATCCATGGTTCTGTGAAAACCAAAAGCCTTGTCCAATGGCACTTACATTCTGCATCCACTTCCCACTCAACAGACTGTCTTCACTTCTTCATCTTACCATTCAAAAAATGCAGCAAAATTTGGCTCCTGTCATGCTGTTTATTTTCATAATTTCTTCATTGAAATATAAATCATTTACTATACAATGATCCAATTAAAGTGTATGATTCAGAGGTTTTCATATGTTCACAGATTGTGGAACCATCACCACAATAGAGTTTAGAACATCCATGATTTACTTTTGATCTAGCAAAAGTCACTGTACTGGTGATTTGTAGAGGATGAGTGAGAGGAGAGCCAGGCTAGAAAAGGGTGTCCAGCTGAGCTGCCTTCCCAGGGAGGATGGGGACCGAGCACATGGGAGCTGTGTCAGAGAGACTGAAGTGAGTGCACTGGGTTTGAGAGAATCAGTGGTAAACAAGGCTGTGCATGTACACACATTGGAATTCTGTTCAGCCTTAGCAATGGAGACACTGGGATTTGCAACACAGATGAAACCAGAGAACATGATGCTAAGTAAAATAAGTTGAACACAGAAAAAGAATATGGCTAATCTTACACATGGAATAAAAAAAGTCAAACTCATAGAAGTAGAGAGGAGAATGGTAGTTTCCAAGAGAGGGAAAGCATCTAGACATCCAATAAAACCATAATTACTATAGTTAATAATACTGTACAAATACTGAAAATTAACTTAAAATGTACATTTCAAGTTGCTGTTGAAAAACATGAAATGTATGAGGAGATAGATATATTAATTTACTTTCTGTAGTAATCATTTCATGATGTACATGTAAATCAAAACTTTGTGCTACACATCTTAAATATGTACAACTTTCATTTGAAAGTAATACAAATTTTGAAAATAAATAAATGTCGAAAAAAATTTATTCCTAGAACCAGCAAATGTCTCTGGAATATTAACATTATGAAGTTCTCAACATTTACTTCTCTTTTTCTTTCTGTGTTGTTCCTATCTGATCATTGTCTCCTACTTGTCTGATCATTTTTCTTCTTGCATCTTCCCTTTTTCTAACCTGTGTGTGATGGCATTTCACTAGCTGGGTTCTGTCTTCAGCCTGTTGCTTCCTTCACTTTCCATAAAGCTCTTAGCCAATTTCATCCTTTATTGTCCAAATGATAAAAACTCTTATGCCTGTATTTCTAATCCAATCCTACCATTTTTGCTTGACATTTCTATGCGCATTTATTCATTGAACATTTCCACCTATTAGCATATTTATTCATTATTTACTGACTTCATTCATTTTACTATTCAATTATTCATTCAAATCTTGCCCTGACTTTCACAAAGGCAACATTGAGAAAATTACCTTTAAACTCGGATTTGAAAGAAAAGGAGGTGTTATCTGCTGTGGGAGGGGAAGGGAGTTGTGTGAGAAAGGTGGCAGCAGATGGTTGAGGAGTTTTAGAGATTCAAAATGAGAGACAGCAAGTACATTCAAAGAATACTAAATTTTTAATGTTGTTGCAGAATAGTAAAATATGAAAGAAAAACATATAAGATTGGATTTAAACCAAGAGGCACTGAGATCAGGTCCTGAGAAAAATTAGCATCTCCTGAGGAAGGAACTCCCTGAGGAAAGACATTAAGAATGCTGTGCAAAAGAATGGTGGTTTCCTGGAAAGAAACAAGAAGTCCTTGAGGAATAGACTTCTACATCTTCTGACTCCTCTCTATTTCAGACATATCTCAGGTCCTAGTTTTCACAGCCAGTGTCTGAGCCTTAGCACAGGACTCCAGTGGGGTTGGAGTGTGGTTTTGCAGCGCTATGACACTGAAAAAACAGTCCTTAGATTTAAAAAAAAAATTTTTATTTTATTGGTACATTTTAGGTATACAATATAATGACATTCATCACTGGAAATTTGCACCCTTACATAATCTCTCTTGGTTCTTATTTTTTCCCTCTTCTCCTGCCCTCCCTTCAACCCCTCAACCCCTCCCTATTTACAAAGATTTTGTTTCCATTTTTTTCATTTTCTCATATTAACTCCATTCCCTTCTTTCCTTTCCCCTACCCCTCCCACTTCCCCTTCCTCTTTGCCCCTTTTCTTCCTATTTCACATTATCTAAGATTTAACCTTCAGCCATGTTGTCTTCATGACTACCAGAAACAAGGCATTCTGCTAATTTCACCAAAGAGGCAAAATATTCCTGACTCACACAAATTGTGAGATGGTGCTTGTTGTCTAAACTACTCAGTTTGGGGGTTACTGGCTACTCAGTTTGGGGGTTATTTGCTACTCAGTTTGGGGGTTATTTGTTACATACTCAGTTTGGGGGTTATTTGTTACATACGTTAGATAACTAATGTATCTGCAGAGTGATTATAAATTATAGCATGTAAGTCTATAAGATGTCTCCTCTTTCTATCAATTCTGTGTTACCACACAGATAAATCTGAGTAGTCTTGATGTTATCATGTGAGCTCATTACATGTCTGAGCAACATAATTGCACAATCCTATTTTGAAGTCAGTTTTTTAGGTCTACCTTTAATAGTAAGTTCTACATTGTTCATGGACCAAGGAAGAACAATTGTCAGACAGGTGATTAATCAAGGAAGAGACTACATATAGAAGTTTTAAAAAAATATTTAAGGTACCAAGAAGAAGTATGCTCAGGAGCTAGAAATAGCAATAATTTATTATTTCTGCAGAATCCAGAGTTATAACCATAATCAAAAGTGAGCTGTGGCTATGGCAAGGGACGAGTGAGCTGCGTGAATACTCTGACCTCTTTCTTCTCTCACCTCCTTTAGGTCTTCCGCAATCTCCCACAGGCCAAACTCAATGAGAAGCTAGAATGTCATCAGCGGTGGAACAGATGAGAGGAAGAGTGAATGTCTCAATAAGTTCCAGCTGCTATAACAAAACACCATAGACTTGGTAGCTTATCAACAACAAACATTTATTTCCCAGTTTTTGAGGTTGAGAAGTCCAAGGTCAAGGCACCAGCAGATTAGTGTTTAATGAGGGCTTGTTCCTCATAGATAGCATGTTCTAGCTGTGTCTGCACCTGGTACAAAGGGTAATGCAGTGCCTTGGGGTCTCCTTTATAAGGACATTAATCCCAATAATCACCTCCCAAATGTCCCACCTCTCAGTACTTGCACATTAGGGATTATGTTTCAACATATAATTTGAGAGACACACACAATCATAGCAGTGATCAAGGACCTGGAGGAACACGTGAAAGATAACAAGTGCTTGGTTTAAGCTGCTCACTAGATGTCTGCAATTAGTGACTGCTTACAGATTGCCAAAACAGAATGCCATTTTCTTAGTTAATGCTATAAGTCACTCAGTATTCCCATTCCCCAGTCATGACTCTAAACTCCCATGGGGTGGAATCTTTTAACCACCTTCATAGAGATTGTCAAGCCAAGTTATAAATCTAAAATTCACATAGGGCAAAAAAGATAATAGAAATAAGTTTTCATTCAATCTATTGTTATTTACCACTCAGTTATGAATACAATTACCAAGTTTAAAAAGAAAATGTAATAAAATCATTACTCAAAATTTCCTCAGAATTTTTCCTATGTATGAGTTGTTTATAACAGCTTTGAGCATTTCATAAAACATCAAGATGGACAAAGTTAAAAACTTGAAATTGATCATTTCTCAACTAATGTTGAAACTGAGGGAATTAAAATGCATTTTACATGAAATATTTTTATTCTTTTCTTTGGTATTGTAAAGATTTGCTGCTCCCATAAAAGATGGAAGTTTCTAAACTATGTCTTCTACAAAAGCAATGCATGTGTCTATGCAGATATGAACAAAGCTTCTTAACAGCTGCTGCCTCTCCCATACCCTATCCCATACGCAATCTCTTCTGAAATTATCCCAAGACAGAAAGACTCCAAAACATCAAAAAGCCCTTTTGATCTAAAGAATACTTTTGTGGAATGGAACATAAATTGTTTAATTACCTAAAGGAATGAAATGGAAGCAAAGACTAAGCAGAATGATTGTAAAATGTTCATAGTCTAGTTATGGAAATGTTAGATTGCAGATTCTTCTTTTGCTGTGCTAAAACCAGATGGCAAGCCACAGTGTTTAGAATACTTAAAATCTGCAGATACCAACAAATAGTCACATAATTTTTGGCTGACAAGAGAAATGCTTAATAAGAAGGCTGGCCCTAAGGAAAATCAAGATGGCATATCTCCATTTTGATTCCCTTATTATTTTCAGAATCCAATTCTCTTCACCATTGACCCTCTAGAGTTCATATCTTTATGTAGACAGATATTTAGATATATTTGTTGTTTTTATATTCCATTGATATTTCTAACTTCACCTCACTCAGAATGTATGGGCACTCTACTCATGTTCGGCACTGTGATTATTACAGTCTCATAAGATAGGTAAGTCCAAAATGAGACAATAAAAATTCAACGTGACATGATAGGTGAAAATCCTGTGTAGAGAGAATAATAAGCAGATAAAATAGGAGGAAAGAGGAAACAATTTCTGGGGAGAGAATTGAGTCCAAACGAAAGATTTTCATGTTCCTATGATCTTTCATTAAATTATGTTAAAGACGAAAATAAAATCTTGGGCTGGGGATTTAGCTCAGTGGTTCTGCCACTTTCCTCACAAGCGCAGGGGCCTGAGTTTGATCCCCGGTAACAAAAAGAAATAAATAAATGAATGAATGAATAAATAAATAAATAAATAAAATCTTGAACAAGGCAGATCACTTGACAGAAAATCAACAAGGAAACATTTTATATACTTTAGACCACATTGGCCTGACATATATGCACAGAACAATCCATCCAATAAAGGAAGAATACAGTACATGGTCTTCTTGACCATTTGGAACATTCTCTAGGATAATGTTAAGCTACAAAACAAGTCTCAATAAATTTAAGAAGATTGAGATCATATCAAGTATCTTTTTCAACTGCAATGTTATGAAACTAGAAATCCATAACAGGAGTAACTTCAGAAAATTCACCAGTACATAGAAATTGAAAAAAAAAAAGAAAAATGAAACACCTTCCTAAAAGCCCATGTATAAAGAGAAGAAATTAAAAGATAAATTTAAAATATCTTGAGATAAATGAAAATGGAAATACAGCATGCAAAAATTTATAAGATTCATCCATAATAGATTCTAAGAGGGAAATGGAGTAATAATAACCACCTTCAACTAAAAAGAAAAAAATTCCCAAAAAAATCATAAAAATATCTCTTAAAAAACTAGGAAAGCAAGAAAAAATTTAGACCAAAGTTAGTCAAAGAAGAAATAATAAAGATAAAATAATTAGAAATGAAAGAGGAGACATTACAATTGAAAATACAGAAAGACAAAGGAACGTAAGAAATTAGTATGAACAATTATGTGACCACAAATTGGATAACCCAGAAGAAAAGAATACATTCTAAAATGCATACAATGTATCAAGATTGAATAACAAAGAAATAGAAAATATAAACAAGCCAATAACATGGAGATTAAATCAGTAACAAAGAATTCCTATCAAACAAAAAGAAAGCTCAAGAGCTGATAGCTTAATTGCTGAATTCCATAAACATTTACAGAAGGTTTTATGTTTCTATAAAGAATATTCTTATAAATATTTCACAACCTCTTGAAGAAAACTGAAGAAGAAATACTTCTAAACTTATTTTAATGGCCAGCATTACCCTGATACCAAGGTCAACAAGAATACACGTGAAAAAAAATGTGCACCAATATTGTTGATGAACATAGATCTGTAAGTCTTCAGCAAAATACTGGCAAGCTGAACTCAATAGCATATTAAAAGGATCTTTCACTGAGATTAAGTGGGATGCAAAGGTAAATCTATAAATATGATACATCACAATAACATAATGAATGTCAAAAACAATATGGAACTGCAACAATAAAGACATTTGATAAAACCCAACATTCTTTTATGATAAAAAACATTGTCATATTGAGTATAGAAGGAATGTGCTTCACCACAACAGGGTCGTATATGACAAACTCACAAGTAAACATCCTACTCAGTGATGAAAACTAAAAGCTTTTCCTTTAAGATCAGGAACAAGAGAAGAATACCCACTCTAGCCACTTATATTCAACATAATGCTGGAAGTCTCACCTGAAGCAAATAGCCAAGAAAAATAAATGCATTCAAACTGTAGTGGAAACAGTTAAACTGTTCTTGTTTGCAATATGATCTTATATATAGCAAACTTTAAATAGTCAAACAAAAACCTTTTGGAACTAATAAGAAAATTCAATAAAGTAATAGAATATAAAATCATCATGCAAAAGTAAGCAGCATTTCTATACACTAACAATGAGTTAGCTAAAAGGATAACCAACAAGACAATCTCATTTACAGTAACTACCAAAATAATGTCAATATAATACTTAGGAATAAATTTAACAAAGGAAGCAAAAGACCTGTATACTGAAAACTATAAAACAACTCCATGGTATTTTCAATGATGTCTTAAACTCAGGCAGTAAAAGTGAAAATAAACAATCAGGATTTGATCAAACTGAAAAGCTTCTTCACAATAAAGCAAATAATCAACAAAGTGAAAATATAACCTGTGATGCTAGATAATACTTGCAAAATATATCTGATAAAGGATTAATATAAATATATATATAGTACTCAAAAACTCAGCAGCAGTTTTAAAAATTGTCAAAGGAACTTAATAGACATTTCTCAAAAATAGACATACAAATAATAACAGCCATATGAAAAACACTTAACATTGTAAATAATCAAAGAAATGTAAATTGAGCCTATAATGAGACATCATCTCCTACCTGAGTAGGTATTATGAAAAGGATAAAAGGTAACAGGTATTGAAAAGGATGTGGTAGAAGGGAATTCTTGAACACTTGATGGAAATGTAAAATACACAGCCATCACTGAAAATAGTGTGGACGTTCCTCAAAAAACTTAAAATAGGACTACAATATAATCCTAAAGTATATATACATATATATATACACACACACACACACACAAATGCAATCAGAAAGTCAAAATATATCAAAACTTCCATGTACATTGTAGCATTATTCATAACAGCCAAAGCATGAAGTCAACTTATGTATTAATGGATGAATGATGAAAATGGTATATATAGACTGGGATAATATTCAGCCTTAAAAAGAAGGAAATCTTGTCATTTGAGACTGCGTGGATGAAGCTGGAGGACATTACGGTAAGTGAAAAGCAAGGCACTAAAAGACAAATATCACATCATCTCACTTTTTTGTGGATTTAAAAAAATTGTTCTCTTAGAAATAGAGTAGAATGGTGGTTACTGGGGCTAAGAGAGGTGGTGGCCTTGGGGAGATAGTGGTTGAAGGATACAAATATCAGCTAAAAGATGTAGTGTAAAATATAGTGACTGTAGTTCAAAATAGTGTATCATATTCTTAAAGATTGCCAAGGGTAAATTTTAAAAGTTCTTGCCACAAAAATTAATGAGATAATGCACATGGCAATTAGATTAACCTAGGCATTTCACTAAGTATACCTATTTCAAAATATGTTGTCTACTATAGATATATTTTACTAATCAATTAAAAATATAAGTAAATAAAAATTCTGAATTGGACCACAACTGAATTTCCAGTAGGGCCTAACTTGAATTTTAGGACCATTGTTCCAGGGATGTGTGTTGAAAACTACAGAACCTTGTTAAGAATGGAAATGCAGAATGGACTTTCACTGACTTATCCTTGAACCATAGCTTTAGGTGTTATTCAAAGAAAGTTATTTGCATTTTAAGACTGGGAGGAAGACCTTGTGAAGATGGGAAGGGGGAGAGGGGAGCACAGGGTGAATGGAGAAGGGGTGGCACAAATGATTAAGACGTTTATGTCTAAATACCAGTTCCCTCAAATTAATGCACTTATTGTGTATCACAAACATATACTGATGAAGAAAAAGGAAAAGGAAAAATTGTTGGTTGTATTCATATATTTGAGATACATTAGTAAGTTCTAAGTACAAAAATAACACCAAGATAAGAAAGTACCAAGACTTTACACTAATTTGCGCATATTGTATTCATTTCTCCTCTTCTCTTTAATGCACATTTTAACATTGGTTCTCTGCAGATTGAATTTGTCAGTTCTGTGCAACCCACAGAAGTGACTTTGATGGCAGAAATTAAAGGCCTGACAAGGCTAACAATTACAATTCTCTTATATTTGATATAATTTTATTATGAAAGGAATATTTATTTGAGACCTTTGATCACATGTTTATTTTTCTTTTTTTCACTATTACTGGGTTTATTCATTATTTAGGACCTTCATAACAAAATACCACAAATGAGATTGCTCATACCAACAGACATTTATTGACTTACAGTAGATCTGAAGGTCAGAAGTCCAAAATCAGGGTGCCCCAGGGCACACATTCTCTTAAGGCTCTAGGGAAGGATTTTTCCTTGGCTCTTCCAATTTCCAGTAGCTCTCACATCTTTGGCATCCCTTGGTTTAAGCAAGCATCCCTCCACCTCTTTTGTCTCATAACCTGCTCCTTGTGGGTCCCTGCTTTCATAGGGCCATTTTCATGCCAGGAATATCCATCTGATCGTATCTTAATATAACCGCAACAACCCTATTTCCAAATAAAGTCATTTTACTAACATACTGAGTTTTAGAATATCAACATATATTATTTGGGGGACACAATAAGCTCATAATAATCAGTAATGAAACTCTGTTGTTTTCCCATGAAGCACCCTAGCATTGCAATGCTGCAATAGTTCTCTTTAGGACCAAATATATATCCATGCACCAACATAACACCATTGTTCTTTTAAAAGAAATAATCAAGGACAATGATAACTTCTTATTGACAAGATTCAAAGATGTAGCCTTAGAACATTTAAAAATATTTTTTGATGATAGACAAAAATATACAGCATACAAGAATATGGCAATGGCAATTTGACAATATGAATCTAAGACAAGTACATAGTTGACTATTTTATTCGATATTCAATATAAATTCCTTTGCTCAAATTTTAAATAAAAAATAAGAATTTTACAGGTTTAGCAGAGAAATGATAGCAGTTTCAATCTTAGTAACTGGTTATCTCTTTAGATCCAAAATAAATTATAAATTATTCATTTTAATCATTTTCATCCTTATTTACACTTTCAGTTGCTCACACTAGAGATACTATTCGGTATTTACACGTGTGTCCTATTTATTTCACTTAAGAGTATGGCCTCAATATGCATCCATTTAGCTATAATATTGAAATAAGAAAAGGTCCACAGGTGGAGGGGTGGCAGCAGTGGAAGGGGAAAGGGAAGAAAGGAAAGGAAAAATTATGTGAAAGAAAAAAAATGGAAACAAATTCTATGTAAATAGGGAAGGGTGGTGGGGGTGAAGGGCGCACAGGAAATGGGGAAAAAAATAACTAAGATACATCATGTTCAGGGTACAAACACCCAATGACACATGTAAATGTATTGTATACCTAAAATGTACCAATTAATATATAAATAAATAAATAGATTCAAAGTAAAATTGAAAAAAAGTTAAAATTGTGGCTGAGTGTGTATATATAATGTGTATGTGCAATTCAAAAAAAAAATAAATGATGGAACTAATTCACCTTTTGTAGCCTAAAAATATTAATTAAGAAATAGCAAGAAAAGGTCCAAAGGGGAAGGGGAAGTAGGAGGGGTAGGGGAAAGGAAAGAAGGGAATGGAAAAAATATGAGAAAGGGGAGAAACAGAAACAAAGTCTTTTTAAATAGAGAGAGGTGGAGAGGTTGAAGGGAGGTCAGGGCAATGGGGAAAAAAGCAGGAACCTGGATAGAGCATATAAAGGTACAAATTCCCAAGGATAAATGTCATTATATTGTACACCTAAAATGTACCGATAAAATTATTGAACAAAAAAATATTTTCTGTACATGGTTAAATGACTTCTTGAACTGCAGTATTGATATACTATGTATTTTAGACCAACTACTTAAATTGCTTAACTTCACTCATAAGCCTTAAATTAATTAAGTAAAAAAATTAAAAGAAAGATCTAAGAGTTCATCTTTAACATGGTATGACCCTCCTTCAAATCTGAAACTAATGCCATAAATGTAATAAACTAAGTGATCAAAACTGTGGCAAAAGGAAATAAAAGTTAAAATATTAGCACCAGGGTTGATACTCTAAAAAATGAAAAACAATGAAGACATAGAGTCTGTGAGGGTGTTGTGAAGTTGCTGATAGAGGCATTGCTACTCATATTATAACTTCAGTAAAGTGCCTCTTTGCTGATAGGAGCTGTTCATTCATTATTTAATGGCCAGTGATGTGATGATTAAATGAAGTCAGCATCAGTTTTAATATTTTCAAATTTGATTTTTTCATCATGCATTTTTTTCTGTACATACCCATGTGACCCTGTACAAACATTGTTGAAAGTCATCTTTTTTGTCTGTATATATTTTTTTACAAAAAAACCTCTCAGGTCAGTGGCACCTGAGGTAACCATCAGGCTAAGTAACAAAGTGTCTGCTTAACAGATATTTTATTCCAGATACAATGTAACTGCCAGTATTATATGATCAGTTTTTCTAGTAGGTCTCTCATTTATTTGATCATAAAATATTGAGAGCTCAATTATAACAAATTTCTAATTTTAGAGGTAATTATTGAAAATATTTTATTTTGTAGATGATTCTTAAATAACAAAAATTATTTTTCTTGTTCACAGAATTAAAACAGCATAAGCCAAGCAATTAGGTTTGGCCTCCTTCCTACCTCTTGATGTTCTATTTTCCCTCTTTTCATCTTTAGGAGATGGGTTGGTGCTTCCGGATACGTAAGTCAGAGGATATGTTTAGTTCCAATTCCGGATCCTTCCATGAAGATCTTTCCTAATGGGTTAAATAAAAGAATACAAGGTATTTTCTAATAGTCAAGGAAAAATAAGTAATGAGACTTTTCTTCTTTCTCTGTTAATATCATAAATCACAATGGATTATTTAAGATGTTACAAGATGAATAAAGAGAGAGAGAAAGTCTTTCTTTTGAATCCTTTGACTGTTTAATAAAGGTTGGCTGACCAGTGCAAGACCACTTATTATAAAAAGTACTTAGCAGAATGTGAATGCTTGTAATGAGATTTATCAAGAAGTAGATATAACAAAGGGATTTTTACCTATTTTAAAAATGTAAAGGTATTTGTACAGGACTGCAAATTTTCCACCAATCTGCTGATACTACCACAGGCTCTTGAGTATCCACAGTGGAGCCGGCCTGTTATGGTACTTTGCTTCCAGCCGTGTTGCCAACCCTCCTCTGATTTCCTGTCCCCTGTCACTTGGCTGGATCTCTGTGATGCACACACCGATTTACCTCTGTGGTTTCAGACTCGGAAAAGGAGCAGAGGCAGGTACCTACCCCGTTGCCTTTTAGTCATTTCATCACCAGAGTTCCTCACTCCCTATTTATTCCTCAGACAGTGAAAGAAGACAGAAGACGAACCCAAGTGCAGTGAACGATCTCTTTCCTCAGCCTGAGGAGAGTTGCCGTCGTCCATCTTTTAATGCCTCTTTCTCCCCGGTCTCCGCAGTGGTCTCATGAGAATTTTTGCACAAGGGTAAAGGAGCAAGAGACTAGTTTCAGGCAGCCCTAGGCATTATACAGCAGATAATACAACTGGGTAAAAGGAGTTGGGGGTGGGGGGCGTACTGACCGAAGACAACCGATATGCAGAAACAGAAACGGAATCTTAAACAGAGACAGAGACAGGAACAGAACAGAAGAATGTTACTAGAATTCAAAAGATGTTAATACAAAAAAGAAAATACTATCTGAAAGCAAAGCCTCAAACACTTTTCATCTGGGGCCCCAGATATTAATTAACACACAGCTTTCCTAGGCCAGCACCAGATTCTGTAATCACTGGATTAGAATGTGGAATGGTGGCATTTCAGGAAGGAGACAAAACCTTGAGGCCTCCCTTGACTTCAGGTTTTCAGGTCCAGAGGCAGGGAAAGGACACACTTTCTCAGCATCCAGGCTCTCCTGGATCGAGCTGAGCAAGAAGTTTCACCCTGAAAGGCATGAGCGCAAACATCTATAAGATCGTTGGCTGGGAGGTTACATCACTTCAAACTAAATGTACACAGTGTTACAGCAGAAAACCAGAGAAGAAAGAGGTATGAAGGGGAAAGAGTCAAACTGACAAAATGTGTTCAGCTTTTGGTATATCACGTTTTATTGTATTAATCACATTTTAATTAGAAAGACATGCATGTTTTGACAAAGTTAAGTAATGAGTATATAAATAGAAATACCAAACTGCCTCACATCCTAGGCCTCCAAGTTCACCCTTAGAAGTAAGTACTATTTAGTGGGTTACTTTCTTGTGTTTGTTCTTATATTGATAATTCTTTAGGGTTAAATATTTAGTATCAGTGCAGCACACGGATCAGAGGAGAAATAAATTTTTAAAAAGTTAATGTGGTCCAATTTTATACTATATTTATTCCAACATAGTAAACTCCCTGAGGTCATGGATTTTGCTTGTCTGCTTCTGATAGCAGGTTTAGAACACTGTTCAGCACAGACATATTAAAACTTAATAAATATTTGTTAATATGGTTAAAAGGAAAGAAATGGCAATATTTGAGGAATGGTCAAAAGGAAAGAAAGGTAAAAGGAAGGGGTACAAAGAAGATAAAAGTATACCTTAAGTTAAAGTCTCACAACAATCCATTTGAAAAAATTTTGTGATGCTCAGCTTGCATATTAAAAAACCCATGCTTGGAAAAGTTAAGTAATTAACCAAAAGTCGATAGCATTGCTACTAAACTAAACTGCCTGTTAGACACAAAATACAACACAAAGTGACTACTGCAGTGGAAGGACAATGAAAAACTACCTCCCCAGAGCCACATCCTTCAAAGTGATGCATGCAGGAGCAGGGATCTGTCACGTGATAAGCATATCAGTTCATCACAGGGTCCCATGGTGCAGTACATCAGTACATGATAGGGCTCTGTGCATTCTTATGCAACACACCCAACAGACCAACGCACACTTCTTAGACTCAATACTAAGATGCATTAATTGCTCATAATTTCCATAAAACTCACATTACATAAAAAACACGATGCCATGAAGCAAAGAGATTAAAATTCAAGTGGAAAGATAAAACACAACTAAATGCACAGTGTCCCATTGTTATCCCAGGTAAATAATTATGCAGAAAAGCATTTAGAAACTTCCAATTTCATTATATATATTTTAATTTTACAGTCAGTTCTACCAAGATGACTGCTGTGGTTTGGATATTGTTTGTCCTTGAAAAGGTTTATATGCTAGAAGCATCAGCCCCAGTGTGGGCTTAGTGGAAGATATTGCTGCTAGTAAGGATGGGATTCACACTCCCTACCAGACTCCCCCAGCACATTCTGAAGTGAGTGAGTTGGACTCTTGCTAATGCTCCCCCTCAACTAATGTTCCACTGACAACACAGGATCAGCGAGGGAAAGGGATCTGTTACTGTCAAGTAGGTACCAAGTCCAGGGTTCCCTCAGTATCTCCATTGAAAGCACAAGTGGAAGTCCTGGCCCTGCCTGGATGTGAGTATTAGAGAGATTGTTACAACCACAGAATATTTAGGGATTTCATTCAGCATTTGCTGCTGCAGATCAGGAGGAACCACCATCTCATTTGTGATGTTTGACTGGATCAGAACAGTAACATAAGCTCTTGTCTGAATATTTCTTTCTGGATCGTGTCACTAAAGAGGTCTGGCTTTTGAAGGAGCTTTCTGATTTACCATGCTGATTGACATCTCAAATTTGCCAGTTTTGTTGGATTAACATTCGGCACATACAAGGCAATAAGAAAACCTGGGGAATTCACCCCTATGCCGTTCCCTGCTTATCAAGGTCCCCAGACGTATACTTTCTCTGCTGACCTTTCACAGCTTTCCATTTGTGTTATATATGATGTTCATGGGTTTTAGCTTTAATTACTGTGAGGAGTAATGGAAAGTACAAATAAAGAAATATAAAATATCACCTATTTAATCTTTTATAATTTTGAAATGTGAACTCTTTTCTAGTAATAATTTTGCTTTAAATAGTATATTTGATACAAATTTAAGCTTCCTAGTTCTCTTATGATTACTGAGTACATCTTTTCTATCTTTTTATGTGCAAGCTATATTTGTCTTTAAATCTAACGTGAAGAGCTGGTGTCACCCTCCTCCCTTGCTGCAGTGGTCTTGCTCTAATTTACAAATATGTCTATCAGATAGCTGAATCATGTTTATATTTGGTCTGATGATCCCTGCCTTTTGAATTAAAGATTCAGTCTATTCGTACTCACTATTATTTTAAAAGTCATGTTTTTATACTCTTAAGTGAAATAAATAGGACACACATGTAAATACCAAATAGTTCCTCTGGTGTGAGAAACTGAAAGTGTAAATAAAAATCAAAATGTATGATAGATAAATGTGAAACAGGAAGAAAAGGTCTAAAGGGGTGGAAGAAGTGGGAGGAGTAGGGGAAAGGAAAGAAGGGAAAGGAAAAAATTTGAGAAAAGGAAAAAAATGGAAACAAAGCCTTTGTAAACAGGGAGGGCCAGAGGGGTTGAAGGGAGGGCAGGGGAAAAAATAAGAACCAAGATATATCATGTAAAGATGCAAATTTCCAATGATGAATGTCATTATATTGTATACCTTAAATGTACCAACAAACTTAATGAGAAAAAAGTCATGTTTTTAAAAGAAATTTTAAAAATAAAGGAAAAACTGGCCAATTCCCTACTGTAAAACTCCTATTCTCTCCTACTGACTTGTGTAAAGAGGGAGAGAGGAAAAGGGGAAAACATTCCGGCAGGAAAGTCATCACTTATTTTTCTTACTCAAAACTTTAACATATTTATTTCTAGGAAGTAAATATGAATTTGTTATCTGGCCTTGGTCAACTTGTACTCTTATAATTGTTATCTTTGACAATTTTGAACAACTTTGTTCCTTTTAGTGAAGAGGATTAGCTACACTTTATGCTGTGATAGCTGGAACTCCCTCCTACAATTATTATGCTGTATAGCATAAAGTTTACAGACCTGGAAAGTACACTTGATCTTAGCCAAAAGGCCGAGAAGTGATTCATACCTGGAAAGTAATGCTTAGAGAATTTTGTAAATCAATGGACATTGATTAGAACCTTACTTATGATCCCATGTGCTGTGTTCTTTCCAAAGCTTCCTGTCATTCTAAAATATTCCATTTCCACTCTGTACTAACTGGAAAGGCTGATTCGATGTACACCCATTGCCCACAAATTTATCTTCCTAAACAGTAAAACATATACTCTATCAGTGTCTTAAAATTAGGATTAAGTAACTTCTTTAGAATCACTGGGTAATTTTCCTTTAAATAAATATAAAGGAAAGCTCCATGAAACATTTTATCACCTAATTCAATACTTTGTTTTTGATCAGCTGCATTATAAGAAAGAATATTGATCTATTTATGTCATATTTTTCTAGTTCCTCAGGTGCAGATTTCACATATTGCTTTAGGTGCTGGCAATAAAGTAATAGTCTGCTTGACAGCATCATACTGGATTTCTTCCTAGCATTAGACATCATTTCTTTACCTGATATAAGCAAAAATAAGCCTTGTGAGGATCCATGCATTGTGTAGTAGTATAAATAAATAATACCCTTTCTCAGTGTACTTCCTCTTATTTATTAGGTAGTAACCTCACCAGATAAGGTTCCATACTCTGGCTGACGTACAATAACTTCATTTATACATGGAGTGGAAATAATGTGTCTGCTTTTAGCAGCCAGTGTCAAAATTGGATCAGTTCTGCCTCCAGCTAGCTCAATTCTCAGTACCAAAGAAGTCATCTCACTAAACGCTTATACTAAAAGAAGTTATTTGAACAAATGAAAAAATACTAGAAGTGGTAAAATTGTTCACATGGTATTTAGAAGGGGACAATCCAGAACAGATTTTTATTTCAAACAAAATCATGTTTTGGTTCTTCGGGGTTTTTTTATTTACATGGTTCTGATTCACGTTATAGAGTGGCTTGTTCCTCAGAAATAGGTGACTATAATACATTTCACAATATCAATGCAAATAGGCTGTCAAAATGCCTCCAACACCCAGGTAAATAAACACACTACACACACACACACACACACACACACAAAACCAGAGACACACACTAAAATAATAATAATTTAGAATTTGGCACTGATTCATGCTTAAATGTGTAGGCAGCATCCCTTAGTTCAGATTCACAACTTGAGAGATTGTTTTTAGAAATGTATAATAATAAGAAACAAGCTTATAAAATTGTCTTTAAGATGAATCCAGGTACATTAAAAGGGATGATAATTAAAAGATGTCAGATAAAAGAAACCTAATTTAAACTCTAACTTTTATACTCACTAGCTCCAAGAGGTCCCTTCTATTAAGTTTGCTACTTAACATCTCTGTCTCTTACTTTGTAAAAATAAAGATAAGTGTACCTAGTTTGAAGGGTTAGTGTAAGATGTAATGCTGCACACTAAAAAAGTACTATTCTGGCCTGGTATCTATTCTTAGAACTGAGATAATACCGGAAGCTCTCTCTACCTAATTCCTTGGAAGAATATCCTTCAAAAATCTGAGAATTGAAGGTGAACTTTTTTATAAAATATGTAGACTTAATATAAAACACAAAATAAGAATAAAGTACAAAACATTAAAAACAGGGGCCAGGGATTTAGCTCAGTGGTTTCGCTCCCTGCTGCACAAGCGCAAGGACCCAAGTTTGATCCCCGGTACCAAAAAAAAAAAATTTTAAATGGATTATATAATGACATTATCTCTTTTTAGCAATGCCCTGTAATTTATGACTGTATTAGAATAACAAAATTGTCTACTGTTAAGAACAGCCCAGGACCAGCAACTGGGATGGCTGTGGCTGTGTCCTAATCTCAGATTTGCTCACAGTAGAAATCAAATATACTGGACAATCTTTCCCTAAGACTCGGGGATATGAGCAAATAAGAAAATTTCACAGTACACCAAATTCTACACCAGATAATTTATTTACTTATGCTTCTCCTTTGTAATCTTTTGCCAAATTTCAGGTACCTCTGGGATATTTAAGGGAAAAATAGTCATCCCTGAATGAATGTTAGCTCTTCAGGGTCAAGAAACTGCTTTGATCAGGAAATCTCCAGCAAACATGAAGGAGAACATCTGAATCTCGAGAAGGTGCTTCCCTGACACCACACTCACTCAGCATTTCTAAGCCCCTGTGCCAACCAATTGTTTCTGAATATTTTTCAGCAATTTTAAAATCAAAACATGTCTTTTTTGAAAGAAGAGAGCATGAAGTTCTAGATTTTTTGCATTTATTTTTATATCCATACAAAGGGTTCAAATTATAGAGGAATTCTCACCGTATTGTTTTACCAAAGGATCAAAAGTATAGAGAATTTCCAGGTTTTATGTAATTGATATCTTATGATTGTTAATAAATACTATTTGTAATCTACAAATAACTGCACCCAACAGTTCATTTGACAAACATTATGAAATAATATCTTACTATAGAAATTACATTTTTACAAAATTGGTTTTTCTTTCTTCAACATTACACTCTGCAAATTGTTCTTAGTTTTTAAAACATTTCCACATATAGCCTAGACTACTTAAAGCCAAATATTTATGCTAATTTATGTATATTGGGGAAATGTTAAAAAACGAAATAGTATGAAAATTGCCAGGAATGGAGATGGGAATATATTTAGTAATAGGAATTTAAACGTATGATAAATTTGTTATCTATTTAAACATCCAATTTAAGTACAGAAAAGTTTGCATATATATTATGCAATTTATATTATTAAACTATTATTAAAATATTATTAATCTATTTAAAATATTAGTTTTTACTTTTAAGTTATCAGTTATAAAGGAAATTTATATTTCTCCCTATTGCCTTTTCTGAATAGATACACAGTACAAACCTTGTAAGTTGTCAGATAGTCATTTATTTCATCTTACCCACCGATATCTTTTGCCTCATTGCTTGTTGCCATTGAAACCAAAGAGAAAATTAAGTACAACTTCCTGCATTATTCCTATGGGAATATTATATTTTGGAGTCTGCTCACTGGCTCATATACTAGATAATAGCATTTGAAGCAACAATCAAAAGGAGTTTATGGCTATCTTTAGTAACTCTAATAAAACATCTGTCTTATTCTTTTTAAAACCATAGTTCCCTACTTAATGTACAGTTCATACATTTGAGAAGCATTTAAATAAAAATAAATAAATATAAATCCAGTAAAACTCATTTAAGATGAAGGATAAGTATAAGCATGTTGCAGATTTTTAATTTAAATGGGTGTCAGTTCATTGCCCCAGGCTACACATAGAAATGATATTGAATTTCTTATGGTTGAAGCACAGAGGAGAACATTTTTTGTCTACTTTGGGTGTAATTTCAGTTATAATCTCTCCACCTCTCTCAGATAGTCTCACTAAGCCCTCTCTTTCATTCTTTGCTTGCCGCAGCCCTTTTTCTGGCTTTGAAAAGGCAAAACTGACATGACTCATCCAGTTTCTTTATGTTCAAAGTGCAGTAGACTACCAAGCATGGTGGTTAGTTATCCACATCAGACAGAGAAACCCAATAAAATCCACTAAGGTAAGAAAGAATCAGTAGGCCTCTGAACATGTTATCTGCAATCTAAGACCTACATTGGGCTTCATACTTCACTTAGCACAGGATGGCCTTGGTATGTCCATCTGGCTGTTGTGTTGGTTGGGCTCATGCCACTCCTGGTGGAGGATGTTTTTCCCCAGGGAAGAAGACAAATGCCCTGTTCCAAGGCTCAGTTGTCACAGGTTTCTGTTTCTTCAAAGCTTACAATTTAGTTGCAACCACTTAAAAGTATTTAAGAAGTTGTACAAACACATGTTAACCGAATTGATCCTCACTCACTAAATAATTATAACTAGTCATGGAAGATTCCTGCAGATAAACCATAGAAGCTAGGCCCAGGCAGAGCTGATAGTTCAATAAGAACCTTGACTACAGCTCATAGCCAGTGACCTGACATTCATTCCCAACAAGCAGACATTGTTTTGATTGGTTATTATAAATGGACTGCATAGAAAAGGCAGAGCCGAAGCCACTGTGTTTAATGAGAAGCTTCATCAGTTCTACTAGGAGGTTAAACTGACTGGTGATCTTGAATCTGTCATATCTGATACAGAATCAATAAAAAAACTAATATTAATAGAAAAATGGATCAATACCCAAGATTATTAACAAAGATAGAGTCCTAATGTATATTATGCCATGAGCTATCCATACATGATTATATCACCACCACAATGATCACACAGAACATGAAGACAAATCTATATGGTATTTTCAGTACTTTAAATCTTAATGTTCAAAATCTGCAAGTACTTTTGTGGGTTTTTCTAAAATAGTAATATAGTCCCACATGTATACCACCTGAAAATATTTTTAAGTACACAATTTAAAGGAATATATGATTTTAAAATATTTTAGGGACACCGTTCCAGACCATTGACTTTCAAATGCTGGTATAAATAGTATGACCTTGTTAACAATGATTTATGACCTGCTCCTAGAGAATTCTAGTGCAAATTATCAGAAGATCCCACATTGAAAAAATATTTTCCTTGAAAGAAAACCTTCAGGTTGGTCCCTTCTCTCTGCCCTCATTTATATCACGATGTTTTTTACGAACTCTAGAAATATTCCAATTTCTCAAGAGTTTGTTGTCATTTTATCATTGAAAGTCACAGAAGTAAGATAGGAGTACACAATATTTAAAGTAAGAAGAAAGGGAGTCCTGGATGAGTCTAACCAGGGTGACTGAAATGGGAGAAACACCAACAACAAAACAATGAGGATTCTCCGTACCTGCTCCAGGAAACAGTTGTTCACCGCATAGGAGCAGGTGGCTCTTTCCAAGACCCCAATCACTCTAAAACTTAGATGAAGGTATATTATGAGTAGATAAAAGAACATTTTCAAATGAAAGAAGCTGACATACACATAAGCATTTAGAACAATCCAAAGTCGTCTTTGACATCAGCTGATTTTCATTGGAAGAGGCTTTGAAATGACTGTTCTCTTTCCATGTGTATTAGAAAGGACTCAAATAGATACGATTTTTTTGTGGCAGTTACTGAGGATTGAACTCAGGACCTTGTGCTTCCGAGTCAGGCAGTGGCATCACTAAGCTAAATCCCTGGCCCCTAGACACAGTTTTTAAAGATAATATTTATTTTTTTGAAATTAATTGGTAGCCATTACTGTGATATCTGAGGGTTTTGGTCCATGTATGTCCACTCCCTCTGCCAAAATGGCAATAGCTTCAGATAGTTATGTGAATCACACAGTTTTATGTTGAAGTGAAGAAGTGATTTATACGTTAGAAAAATAGATATTATGGTATTTGACACAACTAGACAAAACTAAATTTAGAATGAACTACACAGCTTATTGAAACAATGCAGAATAGCAAAACATATCCTGTTGTGATACAAGAAGGTTAATGTTTATACTACTCAACTTTGTTAAAGAAGGTTAATGTTTGTAGTACTCAACTTTGCTATATAATTATCCTGAATTTCACTTCCTCCAAAAGGTTGCATGAGCTTTTGAGTCACTGGGCCTTGGTTTACTTGTATGTTGAGAATAATAGTGACACTGGGCCCACAAAATTTTTTGAAATCTTTATGGATTCCACAAGGTCATGTTTATAAAAAATATTTTGAAATGTACCTAAATGTCCTATGATATCAGGATAAATTATGTGTAATATCTTTAAAATAATGTTGGATTTTATATCTTTATTATACATCTTTTAAAGAAATCATTTGACCTAAAGTTAAAAGTCTTGAATATTGTTACCCAACATACCTTTTGCTAGTTATAGAACTGTACATGATTAAAATTCTTATAATTGTCATTTGTAGTTACCTCTCCCCTAAGTTACAAATATATAATTGGTGGTGAACCTCATATATTTTTCAAATTTCTTGAAGTTCTCAATGCTTCCGCTTTTAAAATTTATTTAATATTTAATATTTTCATTATTACACTAAGAAGCCTTAAGCCAAGAACTTGATTGGATTAATGGATAATGAAAACATGCCCTTTGATCAAGATTATTAATTTCACACATTACAATTACCTGATCAGAAGAAAGTATTCTTAAATATCTCATTTATAAACATGAGGTTCCAAAATCTCTGAGGTATAATGAATGATGAGGCTTTGAGGATAAGCAAAAGTTGTATCTGCCAATATTCTGTCATAAGTTGTATATCTAAATCACATTTACATATGAATCTTGGCTCACCCCAATAACTCATCTATGCATGCTTCTGAGCTCACCTGTTCTACACCATGAGTCTCATGTTTGTTGCTTCCCAGTTGGCCTGAAGTCTATAATGTACAGGGCAGCATTGTACATGGTTTGGCAGACAATAACATTCATCATGCAAACAGCAGGCATGCAGGATCTCTATGTTAACCAGGATACTAATGTCTATGGACTCCATGGCTGAAGTGTTTTTGCCACTCTTTACTGAAAAAGAAAAGAGCATCTCATACATAAAGTCATTTATCTAGAGTCTGAAAAGACCATTCATTACCAAGGAATACTAGAATTTAACATGAGACTCCTGCTTTTTGCATTTCCCCCCAGTTATTTAAAAAAGCATGTTCTTTTGCAATAAGAAACCCTTTGTTTGAGTTGGTGCATTTTTAGGCAATTCAACTTTTTTGGCATATATTTGAGTAATGCGTACAAAACAGTTTTGTGTCTCATTTTTTCTAATAGAATTTTCTAGTAGATATTTGCTTTGTTTAGCACATTTTATTTATAATTAAGAAAAACCTTTTGATGGATGATAGTAGTATCAAATTCATAAATTGCGTTAACATTAGTTCGAAAAGAATGCTGCTATTTCAGAAGCCAATGTTAGTTTCTAGAATTCAGGTTAGAAAAACAACATGTTGGGAAACATCCCTAGGCAAATTTCAGTCAGCCCACAACATACAAGTTGATGGAGTAAAGTCAGGATCTTGATGTCAAAAAGGGGCCCGAAGGACTTAGGAAGGAAAAGAAAATCTTTAATTAAAGTAGCATTAGGGTTAATAACTTCTCTGTGGACCAATAACTAGAGAATAAGAGAAATCACAAAAATCTGAGTTAGACCTAATAAGTCATCCAGCAGACAGCTGCAGAGCCCACTACACGGACTGTGCATCTCTTTTAGTCTCTAAGACACATCTGTAGCTACATATTGCTACTGTGTTAGTTGTCATAGGTTTGGCGATAACTTCCATTAATCAATTTAAAATAAATTGGAAATGCCAAACCATCAGTTGCTACACTAAAGTCAAACAGTGGTTCTGAGATTTAGAGTTGTGTTAGTATTTCTTCTCCTCCACCACTGCTCTGTGCTTAGGTTCTCTAAACCCAGAGCACAGCTGCTCTGCATTTTTATTTTAGATTGTGTAAAATCAGTTGCTCAGCCCTTCCTCTGTCAGAAGAACTGAAATATGATCTACACAGGCTGCCCCTGCTGCTTCTCCATTGCACTGTGCCAGCTGTTTTGATTGGCCTTCTACAAGCGGGTTTTCTTGTGCACTCTTCCCCTATGAATCTGCCCAGATGATTTTCATTCTCTCTGCACTTTCATGCCCCAGTGATCCACACCTAAACACTTCAGCCCAAGACTAGTATATAAACCACCCACCGGCATCTCTGGTGTCACATTGGTAGCAGGTGTGTGACATTCACCTCTCTGTGGTCTGATGTTACAATCTCTATTTAGCATAATACCCAGACCTCACTCTGGCGCATTATCACTTCCCATCTTGGGTTATTCAAAGATCTCCATGCCAGCTGTGCCACATGAGCCATAACACCTTTTAAAGCTCAAAAATCTCCATCAATTTTATTCTATTTCCTTCATAACTTCAACTGTGCCTTTTCTCCAATATCAACCCCCTCCCTTTCCATTTAAGATTAATCATGCACTTGGATGACAACCCTACAATTTTATCACCTTTTCCTACTCAGGATGTATGAATCACAGCACAAAGTTCCTGGTTATTGTCTCAATACTTTAATTATTAATGCTACACCGAAAGTGCCTTTAAGGCCTTTGTCTTTTCTCAAGTCACTTTTAGAAGCAAATGGAGCTCCTCCAAGTCCTTTCCTGAATGACATCACCCACTGAGTGGTTTTAATAGTGGTGCTGTTTTACCTTCAGGTGTTTAGGCATATGGGATGAATAAGTACAGGTGTTCAAATGCTATTATTGTGCAATGTCTTGAGGTGTAAGGTGTGTATTCATCTAGTGCCCCAGAAGTAATTGCAAGGAAATGTTAGAAATTCAGGCTCCATGGGCTCAGCTCAAGGACAGTCTTGTGGTTTGTGCTCTGTTTGTGTCCTCACAGAACATATGTTATTTCATTAGAAACAAACGAAAGGCAAGGTTTTTATACCAGTGGTCAGCAGACAAGGTCACAATTGTTGTTCTTTTCCTAAAACTACTTTGTTAGGTGACATCATTCAAATTATTTCTTGGCCTTAGCATATTCTGTTCCAAAATAAATAAGTCAGCCTACATTGTCTCAAGCCTTTTCTATAAGCAGTGGGGAAGAGTTTTTACATTAATAACATAATCTTCAGCCTGCTCAAGTGGTTAGCAGCACTGATGACCAAAGGTAGACATAGCACAAATAACCACAAAGCACAATAGTACCATTGATTCATATAAAAGGAGGGTCTTACCATGTGGCTTTCATAACTTGCTTGGGAAATGGAATTTGGCAAAGGGAGCCTTAGAAGGGCAGGATCATGAGATAACTGTGCTTCCTTCTAGACCCTCAGTACATTAGCTCTGGGATCCTTGGTACCATGGAAGCGATCTGATTACCTTCAGATGCTGGCGAGACCCTGTGTAAATGGCTTATGGTTGCAAGAGAGTCTACCTTTCCTGTCATCACATCAAGGTGCTACCTGTGATTGAAACATCTCGGACCCTCCCAAACAGCCTGTGCACCTGCTGAATACCTAGAAATAGCACCTCTTGACACTGTATGGGTAAGAGGGATCATCCAGTCTAACTCCTCAACTGAATTCTTGATCCACAGAAACATTCTTTGTTTTTTATTAAATTATTTTATAGGTACATTGTAGGTATACAACACAATTACATTTCTCATTGGGAATTGTACCTTTACATAACGCATCTTGGTTCTTATTTTTTCCCCATTCCTAGGCCTCCCTTCATGCCCTCCACCCTTCCCTATTTACAGAGACTTTATTTCCATTTTGTCCATTTCTCATCATTTTTCCTTTCCCTTCTTTCCTTTCCCCTGCCCCTCCCACTAAACCTACCCCTTTGGACCTTTTCTTCCTATTTTACATTATCAATTATTCATTCTAATCATTGGCACATTTTAGGTATACAATATAATGACATTCATCATTGGAAATTTGCACCTTTACATAATCTCTCTTGGTTCTTATTTTTCACCCTTGCCCAGCCCTCCCTTCAACCCCTCCAGTCCTCCCTATTTACAAAGAGTTTGTTCTTATTTTTCCATTTTCTCATATTAATCCCATTCCCTTCTATCCTTTCCCCTAGCCCTCCCACTTACTTCCCCTTTGCCCCTTTTCTTCCTATTTCACATTATTTATTGTAACTTTTAGTCCTTATTTACACTTTCAATTTCTCACACCAGAGAAACTATTCGGTATTTACACATGTGTCCTATTTATTTCACTTAAGAGTATCACCTCAATGTGCATCCACTTAGCTATAAATGTCTCTAATTTCTCATTTTTTATGACTGAGTAGTACTCCATTTTATTAAAAAAAACACATTTTCTTTATCCAGTCTCCAATTGATGGGCATTTGGGCTCTTTCCAAGTTTTAGCTATTACAAACTGTGCTGCTATGAACATAGGTGCACATATATCACTGCGGTATGATTCTTTTAATTCTTTGTGGAAGATCCCCAGCAGTGGAATAATGGGGTCAAATGGGACTTCCAGTCCTAGTTCTTTGAGGTATCTCCATACTGATTTCCACAGTGCTTGCACCAGTCTACACTCCCACCAGCAGTGGAGCAGGGCTCCTCTTTCCCCATAGCCCCACCAGCATTTGTTATTGGTGGATTTCATGATAGCAGCCATTCTTTCTGGAGTGAAGTAGAATCTCAGCATTGTTTTCATTTGCATCTCTCAAATGACCAGTGATGTTGAACATTTTTTCATGTATTTATTTGCTATTTCTACTTCTTTGTCTGAGCAATGTCTGTTCATTTCAGATGCCCATTTTCAGATTGGCTCTTTAAATTTGGGAGGTCTGATCTTTTTAAGTTCTTTATAGATTCGAGATAGTAGACCTTTGTCTGAGGAAGAGCAGGTGAAGATTTTTTCCCACATTGTGGGTTGTCTCTTCACACTGCTGGTGGTTTCTCTTGCTGTGCAGAAGCCTTTTAATAAGAAGAGATCCCACTTGTTGATTGTTTGTGCTAGTTCATGGGCAACTGAGGTTTTGTTCATAAAATCTTTTCCTACACCGATGTCTTCAATAGTTCTACCTAACCTCTGTTCCAACTGGTTCAGAGTTTCTATTTTAATATTTAGATCTTTAGTCCATTTTGATTTTAGCACAGAAACATCCTTGATCCACAGAATCCTTAGATGTTTTTAAGTGACTGTAATTTTTAAGACATAGGGTTTTGGAGTAGATTGGTATACAGGAGAAGATAATGAAAGCAAACATTAACATGATGTGACTTTATTTTTCTCCCATCCTTACTTTCAATATGATTCTGATAACTTTCCTTGCTTCACCTCATAATGGCGTTTATAGATGATCCCAGAGCTCATGTGTCAATTTTCCTTCTTAAATATTTAGTCTGGTTTAGGGGGGAACATGGTTTGATTTTTTACTCTATGCTGGCCTTTCTGAATTGAGGCCTACAGTGTTTTGGAGACAGGAGAAGAAAAAGCAATGTCAAGAGTTATTTGAAGAAAAGGGCTTCATGATGCTTGGAAGGAGTGGTTCCTGGTTCTCATTAAGTCCATTTACTTCTTCTGGGTCCAGATTATGGGATAGATTCCCTGCAGATCACTGGTCCTTAGCCCTGACTTCCTGTTGGATCAGCCAAGGAGATTTTCGAGATTACTGTTCCCTGGAGTCTGATCCCAGATCAACTAAGGCAGGATATCCAGAATATTTTTTTAAAGATTCACAGATAATTTTATGAAGCCAGGGTTGAAAACATTCATTAGCTGCTTACTTTACACATAGTGCTGTGGAGTGATATTTAGCCCGTCCCAGTCTTGACTGCTGTGGACCATATTTTGGACTGCTATGGACCAATACTGAATGTTTTCCTCGTAACTCAAATTCTGTACCATTTTATTAACATCTCCCCACTCTTCGGCCCCAAGCTCCTGGTAAATACCATTCTATGTAAAAACTGTTATTTTTTTACACCCTAAAGTCTCACTCAGCTCCTTCTCCGGCTGTCAAGTTCTTCCCTGTATAGAGTGGCAGGATGTGTTAGCAAAACCTGGGCTGCCTCTGTGAAAGTTGGAGGGAGAAATTGGCCCCATTATTTTTAGCTATCTTAAAGATAAGGTGGTACTAAATGCCTTTTAGTTCTCAGGTTTGAATTCTAGATGCCAATTTAGGGAAAGAGGACAAACACCCTCAGTACCCGTAATAAGTACAAATAACTTCTATAAAACCAATGTTTTGCAATATAGTGCAAATAGTAAAGAATGATTTCACTTTTTCAATACTTTTCATTATTGCAATCCAGAAAAAAAGAAAATTTATATAATACATAGTCAATGTTTTTATTTACAGGTGATGAAATGAGATTCAAAAAGGAGAAGCATTTTTCCAAAACTATCTAGTGACAAAAACAGGAGATATATAAACTGTATATCTATCCTAAACCCACTCCAGTCCCTCTTCTTTTGCACAAAATAAGGTGATCTTGAGCCCCTGCCTCATATGAGACGCACTTTCTTGTAGGTGGGTGAAATAATGGTTTATTAGGTCCTAAAAAAAATTACTAAACTCTGGTGAGTCTGTCTTCCAAACTGTTTTAGGAAATTGTTACTTCCTGTTTAGGAGAAAAAAATATGATATTTTAACACTACCAACAAATGCAAAGAATCTGTCTCAAGGCTAGAGATATAACCCAGTGGAAGAGTGCTTACCTAACACGCTTAAAGTGCTGGGTTCCATCCCCAGCACTGCAAAAAACAATGTATCTTATGGCATTTTTTTACAATGTTTGTATATTTTCATGTATCGAAAAGAAGAGACAAATTCTCCCTTTTTCAGTAATGTTTACATATATCCATCAAATATTTATATGTTTTCAAATATGTGTTTAGTGTTTTTTCAGATACATTTATGAAAAATCAGTATAATTTCTGATAATCAAGTAGCATGAACCTATTCTTCCTTTCACTTTGCCCTATATAATATGCACTTAAGATCTGAGTTCTGTTAGAAAATTTCATTTAAATAAAATCTATCCCTCTCCTTCTTTGCATAAGTTTTATATCAATCTGTTTTCACAATAGGACTTATAAAACAGTTGACTCTATTAGCAAAAATGCAAATCCAATACTAATTTTTTCATGTAGAAATACAGAAGCCAGGTTGAGTGCTTGCGTTTGTATCATACTTTGTTAAATCTAATACTTAGGACTAAAAGCAGGAGCATCAAATAAGAGCATAGGGGAATTTATGGGCCAGGTTGCATTGTCTCCATGAAAGTCTCTCTTTTAAATATTCCACAGGACGTAACCTATAGATCCAGATGGTCTCCCTTTCCACAAAATTCTGTTGCTCTTCCAAGCATTAGCAAGCAGATGACAACACTGAATATGGTTTAAGACTTAAGAAGAAAAGAATGTCATGAGAAATATACTGCACAAGACATATGTAACCTCAGTTTTGAAAAATAAGTACCTGATGAGTACCCAGGCATGTAGAATTATGTAAGTATACAATAGCTTCAAATAGCCTCAGTTTATCTTAAATGAAAACTCAAAGAGTTGGTTTTTAAAATATCCCAATGGATGAAAAATGTAGAATCCTCTCTACATGGTAAATCCTAATTGTGCAACAATTTTTTAAAGAGAGTCTAGGATTTTAATAGTCTATGTATTGGTAGGTCATCTATCACTGCAAGGTCAGAAAAAGATTTTTGGCATTTTTAATATATTGGCTTAATTTGAAGAAAGATTATGTATATGTTTTCTCTGAGGAATATTGCAGGTTTTGCCTGCAGAGTCCATACTCATTATATCCGCAATGAAAATGGAGTTATCTTAGAGAAGTACCATGTGTAATACTTTACAAAAGTTAATATTTTATATTAAGAATAATATTATCCAAATTAGAATAAATTGTAAATATATTTCTTAATTCTTCAGCTAGTTGTTGAGTAAACTCCCTAAGTCAGGCACTGTGTGGTAAGAGGCATGTGAAGATGAATAAGATGTGGTCATCTGCCCTTAAGGCACTTCAAATTTAATACCAAAGAGTGACACAGAGTGAAGGTCACTGCTGTGGTGACGTCCAAGTACGCCAGAACTTGGTGGAGAGAGTGGGTTTTTTTACAGGAGAATTAGAGAATACAGTGTAGTTCTAGGCACAGGGTAAATCAAAACTGAAACTGTCAGTCTAAGAGGAAGGGCAGTAAGTCCTGAGGTGATTTCCCAGAGGAAAGAGAGAAAGAGGAGATCAAGAGAAGCACATAAAAATGGGAAGATTTATGCAGAGAAACATACATTTGGGCCTAGAGAGAGGGGAGTTTATGCCTCATGGCTTCTGAAGAAAGAAGGCAGGGAAACAGTCTGGAATAGGAGAGAGGTGTAAAGCATAAAGGTACAGAAAAATGGCTCTGGGAAGTGGCTCGCAGAGGTGGCTGTTTGCATAAACTACAGGTGAGAAGCCCTCGGAGCTGATTCCATTAGAGAACACACCATAAAGTAAGGCTGCTCATGTGAAGGTGACCTGTGATGTCTGTTTTGCTCCAGCCAGTGACTATAGTGATGCCATTCCTTTCTTGTCAGTAGCATTCAACATCATTACCTCTTCCTGCTTTTTTGAAAGACTTCTCTGCCCAAAACATACCCTCCTACCTAATAGCCTACTTCTTTTCTTCCTACGACTCCAATGCACAATCTCTAGAGTGTTAATATTCTTTGGAGTTTGGTATAGGAACATTTTTCACCCTGCTTTTGTCCTGTGAAATTCCACCCATTCTAGTAGTTTCATGCTTCATTCAAAGGAAGTTGATATGCAAACTGTATGTCTTTGTGAACTCTGGATCCATTTATCCAATGATCTACTTTATATCTCCTTTGTAACTCATAGGTGTTTCAAATAAAATATAAGAACTTTGATATTTTTTCCCCAGAATGTTATTTTTCTCCAGTCTTCTGAATCTCAATAAATGTGAATACTGTCAACTCAGTTGCTCATTGTAAACACAAGATAGGTAACTTGGATTTGTTTATTTCTTTTCTTTTTCATGTCCAATTCAGTAATTATCAACTACAATTCTAAAATAAATCATTATCCATCTTACAATTACTATGTATTTATTTCCAAGGCCACCACTCCACTCCACTGGGAATTCTGTGAAAGATATATTTTCATACAATAGCTTTCTGAGTGGCTTTCCTGACTTGATTCCTTCTAACTAAATTATATTGCTTTTCTGCTGGATGAATTTTAAAAAGCTTCACTGCCTTTCCATTATGTATAAAACCCCAAACACTTAAACTGGCCTAAAAATCCTGTCTCTTCCAGTACCACCGCACCAGGCTCATCTCACACAAACTGACATACTTCTCACTATTCTTTGGACACATCAGTCTTTTCAGTTCTTTAAAAGTACCATATTTTTTTCTGTTTCAAAGACCGATCATTTTATCTGGGATGCTCTGTCTCTACTTGCCTGGCTCACTTGTATGTGTGCTGCAGTCCTCAATTTAAGGACAAAAGTGTAACCTGATCTTCCCTAGTGTAAATTGTATCTAATTTGTCCTCTCTCTTGCCATCTCTCATTTGAGGATGATGTTTATTTCTCTTACTTGTTGGTCAGAATGCATAGATTCTGTTTGCTGCTTATAGCTCCAGTCTCACCACATAATTCCTGGCACAGAGTGGGTAGCCAGGAATATCTTAAAGGAGGAAGAAAAGAGGGATGGAAGAAGAGGATGAAAAAAAAGAGAAATAGAAGAAAGATTCAGTAAATATTTTTGATTATTTACTAATTTTGGCTCCATTCACTAAGCAAAGCAACAAAAACAAAAATAGCATTCTCCAACATGAGGGCATAGGGAGTCCTAAGGAAAGTTAACATAACTAAAAGGAAAGATTAGGGGGTATACAAAAGTCTTCTAGACTTAATAACCAAATTCAGTCAAGTAGCTGGTTACAAAGTCAACACACAAAAATCAATAGCTTTACTCTACACCAGTGACAGACTCACTGAGAAAGAAATAGGGCAAATAATTCCTTTCACAATAGCATCCAAAAATCTGAAATACCTAGGAATCATCCTAATGAAAGAAATCAAAGACCTCTACTCTGAAAACTATGGCACTCTGAAAAGAGAGATTGAAGATGATATCAGAAAATGGACAGACATCCCCTGCTCCTGGGTAGGAAAGGTCAATATAGTGAAAATAGCCATACTTCCAAAACTGCTATATAGATTTAATGCAATTCCAATTGAGATCCCAGCACAATACTTCATAGACCTCGAGAAGACAATCCAAAAATTCATTTGGAGCAAGAAGAGACCCAGAATAGCAAAAGCAATTCTAGGTTACAGAGACATGGCAGGGGGTATCACAAGCCCCAACTTGAAACTA
The DNA here is from genome assembly GCF_053883595.1 of Heterocephalus glaber. Lineage (NCBI taxonomy): Eukaryota > Metazoa > Chordata > Mammalia > Rodentia > Bathyergidae > Heterocephalus > Heterocephalus glaber. The sequence continues at coordinate 7,009,806 of NW_028258142.1, read as the reverse complement.
TACTACAAAGCTACTGTGATAAAAAAGCATGGTACTGGCAAAGAAACAGACTTGAAGACCAGTGGAACAGATTAGAAGATGCAGAAACAACGCCAGACACACTCAGCCATCTCATCTTTGATAAAGGAGCCAAACACCCTCACTGGAGGAAAGATAGCCTCTTTAATAAATGGTGCTGGAAAAATTGGGCTTCAACTTGCCAAAGATTAAAACTAGACCTGTATCTCTCACCATTCACTAAGCTAAAATCAAAATGGGTTAAAGATCTAAATAGTAAAATAGAAACTCTGAACCAGTTGGAACAGAGGTTAGGTAGAACCCTTGAAGACATCGGTGTAGGAAAAGATTTTATGAACAAAACCTCAGTTGCCCATGAACTAGCACAAACAATCAACAAGTGGGATCTCTTCTTATTAAAAGGCTTCTGCACAGCAAGAGAAACCACCAGCAGTGTGAAGAGACAACCCACAATGTGGGAAAAAATCTTCACCTGCTCTTCCTCAGACAAAGGTCTACTATCTCGAATCTATAAAGAACTTAAAAAGATCAGACCTCCCAAATTTAAAGAGCCAATCTGAAAATGGGCATCTGAAATGAACAGGCATTGCTCAGACAAAGAAGTAGAAATAGCAAATAAATACATGAAAAAATGTTCAACATCACTGGTCATTTGAGAGATGCAAATGAAAACAACTCTGAGATTTCACTTCACTCCAGAAAGAATAGCTGCTATCATGAAATCCACCAATAACAAATGCTGGTGTGGCTATGGGGAAAGAGGAACCCTGCTCCACTGCTGGTGGGAGTGTAGACTGGTGCAAGCACTGTGGAAATCAGTATGGAGATACCTCAAAGAACTAGGACTGGAAGTCCCATTTGACCCCGCTATTCCACTGCTGAGGATCTTCCCCAAAGAATTAAAAGAATCATACCACAGTGATACATGTGCGCCCATGTTCATAGCAGCACAGTTTGTAACAGCTAAAACTTAGCTAAGACTGGATAAAGAAAATGTGGTTTTTTTATAAAATGGAGTACTACTCAGTCATAAAAAATGAGAAATTAGAGACATTTATAGCTAAGTGGATGCACATTGAGGCAATACTCTTAAGTGAAATAAATAGGACACACATGTGTAAATACCGAATAGTTTCTCTGGTGTGAGAAACTGAAAGTGTAAATAAGGACTAAATGCATAATAGGTAATGTGAAATAGGAAGAAAAGGGGCAAAGGGGAAGGGAGTGGGAGGGCTAGGGGAAAGGATAGAAGGGAATGGGATTAATATGAGAAAATGGAAAAATAGGAACAAAATCTTTGTAAATAGAGAGGACTGGAGGGGTTGAAGGGAGGGCTGGGCAATGGTGAAAAATAAGAACCAAGAGAGATTATGTAAAGGTGCAAATTTCCTATGATGAATTTCATTATATTGTATACCTAAAATGTACCAATGATTAGAATGAATAATCGATAATGTGAAATAGGAAGAAAAGGTCCAAAGGGGTAGGGGTAGTGGGAGGGTCAGGGGAAAGGAAAGAAGGGAAAGGAAAAATGATGAGAAATGGAAAAAATGGAAATAAAGTCTTTGTAAATAGGGAAGGGTGGAGGGGGTGAAGGGAGGGCTAGGAATGGGGAAAAAATAAGAACCAAGATGCATTATGTAAAGGTACAAAATTCCCAATGAGAAATGTAATTGTGTTGTATACCTACAATGTACCAATAAAAGAATTTAATTTAAAAAAAAAGATTAGGGGGTATAAAAAGCAAAAACTAATTTCCTATGTAAATTAGGTGCTCTTCATTATTCATTAGGCTTGATTATTCCATGGTCTTCCAGAATACTAAAGGAATGCTAGATGACAAATCTCTAATAAACGTTAGACTACACTAAAATTATATGTATTATTTTATTTCTCATTTTTTATGGAGAAAATATGACTTTAAGTAGTTCACTATGGAGAAATATCTCCCTACCAGTTATCATGGTGCAAGTACAATGAGAACATGCATGTTAAGAGAGGTGCATTGTCCAGGAAAAAGTATCATAATTTATTTTACCAGGAGTTTTCAGATGCTGTGCATTGACTGAACCAGAGCAAATCTACTTCCAGATTGGAGATGCATCCTGTAGTCCATGCTAGACTCAGATAGCAGAGCCTTTCTGGGCAATGCTCTGAGGTCACCAACATTCCACAGTGACAGGACATTTAGAGGAGTTCCTAAAATAGGAGGAAGAAAGAAAAATCAAGTGAGCATTACTAGGGCCAATTAAAGACCTTAAATTTTTTCAATTTCTTTTTCACTATAAAGACAATTGAAAAGTGTTTGTTGCACCATGAACAAAGATAATTGACAGTATTTATACTGATGTTTACATTTCCCAAAAGATGAAATGTGGGATTTCTCACTTTATCTCTCTCTCACTTTCATCTCCATGAACTATGTCCTCTTCCATTTTATTCCTGACAGACTCACCTGTGAATGACTACTATTCAATGATAGCTATAAAGCATATGTTGCCACATTCCAATTTAAGAGTCACGTGACAATTATGCCACAATTAGTAGATCACATCTTTTTTTCTTTCCCATTTGTAGGGAGTCTCAGAATCAGGTAGAAGTTAGCATTTTGGGCAGCTATATTACCCAAAATAAAATCTAGTTTCCTTGGTGTCAAATTGTTAGATCAAGTTGGTTAGACCACTTCTGTGAGGTCATAAGTGAGAGAAACACTACAGGGGAATTTGGCCACATTTCAATTTTTTCCTAGGTTTGGAAATTTGAAAACAGGAGGTTCCTGTCATTTTATGTTGGAAATATCTTCAATTTTAAAAAGGGTAAAAGAGGAGGAAATAAAGACTTTTATTCTGGTAATTGAGTATATCTTCATATTTCTTTGTTATTTGTTGGAGAAGAGGTCTTGTTATGTGGCTCAGGTTGGTCTTGAACTTTCTATATAGCTCAGGCTGGCCTCGGACTCACATTAATCCTCTTGCCTCAGCCACCTGAGTGCTGGGATTACAGACATGCACCACCACACTCAGCCACATTATTAATAAACCTCTCTCTCCATTTTTGTCTCCCAGAACCATGTAGGGAGCCAAATCTTATAAAAGTAGCAAATAAAACAGTATTATTTCTTTTATTCCATTCTGGTTACAAATAAATGAAATTCTTTCATTTCATTCCTTTTATTCTATTCTGGGTGTTTTAAAAAAAAACCAAATAAGTTTAAAGCAGAAACATAGAATTTTCCTTAAGATGTATGAGGTAATTTAGGGATGGTTTTGCCTAGGGGGAGAGAGAGAGAGAGAGAGAGAGAGAGAGAGAGAGAGAATATATGGGGAAGAGAGAGTTCATTTGGTCCAATATTTGAGTTCTCACCAGGTTATAGACACTGTGCTAAGTACTAGGGATAAAAAGATTGATAAGCATTTCAATTTCTCAGGACCAGGGGACAATGATGAGCTCTAGTGAGGTCCAGTAGAGGGTAACATGATTGCCCAAAGAGTAGTTCTCAGTATAACTGTGGAGCAGAGGAAAGAATGATATGAAAGGGATCTTGTATTGTTTCTTGAACAACAGATAAAATTTCTTCAGGAAAAGTTCCACACAGAAGTTCCAGGATTTGTAAAGGCCCTGGGTGGAGAGAAGCCTGGTATTCTCAGAGAACCATGATTCCAGGCTCAGAAGCAGCATGAATAAAAGGGGGCAGTGAAGGAGAAGGACCTTTATCCCATGCTAAAAGTGGAACTTAGTCCTCTGCACCTGGGAATGGGTTGATCAAATTTCTTACTAAGAAAATAAAGTCAAGAGCAATTGAAAAATTAAATTATAGTGAGAAAAATATAGGGAAATAAGATTGAATGTAGAAATGAAGAAGACACAATTCTTATTAAAAATGGAAATATTCCCTCCTCTCTGACCCTGATAAAATGGAAAAAGAGATAAAAAGTTAAATAAATAGCCACACTGGAAATCTTGCAGTGATGATTCTAATCAGAGTACCAGCAAAGTATTTCATTTCTGAGGCTGTAGATTGTGGCACTTATAGTTACACAGTGACCTAGGATTCACTTCCTTCTTTTTCTTCTGATAATATATCCCTGATTTATTTGTGGAGCTCTGTGTTTATCACCAGGAAAATATTTGCTTTACCTTTCTCTATTGCAGCTGAATGCAACACTGGAGATATAGGCAAATACATGTTTCAAGACACTTCTGGGAAAACTTCTTGACATTCTGATTAAAGAATCACTCCTGTGGCTGGACCTTTTCTCCCTCCTGGAACACTGGCATGACAGTGACATACTGCAACTAAAAAGACGGTGCCATCTTGCAACTAAAAAAAAAGGCCAACACCCTCATACAGATGTTTTACCTGATACTGTTAAGCTATAGTTTAACCACTGCCAGCTAATATGACTGGAGACAGAGTGCTTCAAAAAGCACTAGAAATGTAACCTCAAGTATAAACCAGAGGATTTCTATAATGAACCAATTACAATTACCGCAACAACAAGAAATTGCAGGCCCACCAATTTAGCTATCAGCCAAACTATCACTCAATTTTATTGGAATGTAATTGAGTTTTTTCTTAAATATAAAGGGATAGAAGCTGCTGGCTGGTAACTGAGAGACAAAAGAAGAAACCAAAGTGAGAGAATTTCTGTTTTAATACAGAAAGAGAAGAAGCAATGATAAGAAAGGAGAAAGAAGTATGCCAAGGTAGAATATATAAGACAGTGTCAGGAATAAATTCCTATATGCTAAGGGCAATCATTAGTGAGTAGCAAGTCCAGCCCAGGACTGCATGTCACCAGACTTCTTGGGTCAGAAGCATGAGCCAATTTTGGTTTTTAGATGCTTGTATTAGTCGAGATTTAATCAGAAAAATAAAATCCATTTTTCCTTTTACAATAAAGAGGATGCAATAGAAAAAAAGATGATGAGAAAGGCAGAGATTGACAACAGCTGGAAGGAACCTCTGTTTTGGAAAGTGGGGCAACAGAGAATATGCAGCCCATGTTAGAATTACCACTAGAGATGGAGGAAAGGGGAAAATCACTCTCTCACTGTCCAGTCACTCTCCAGTGCTCTTATAAGATGAAATCAGCCAAAATCAGCCCAGGAGAAGGAAAGAGTTCCCCATCTGCACAACAGAGAACAGGCATAGTTTATTGATTGTAAGCACGCATACCAAAAAGACTCGGGCCCTCCATACTGATCACGTAGGTTGTAAAAATACACACAAAATATTACAAAAATGCACATGAATCAAGTTTTAATATACTGTATGATGAGTGGATGAGGCAGTCCATTTTACCATTTCTTTCTTTGGATTCTCAGGCATGGTTTGGCAGTGCAAGAACTCTGTAACATCAACAAATTCAATAAAAAGTAAATAATAAAAAAAAGAAAAGTTTATTCACTATAATCACATGTTGAGTTGGTCCTCAATTTTGATTTAATTCATATAGTTAAAGGTGATAGATTAATAACTACCACAAAATGTCACTTTCTAAGATGTACTTGATGCTATGGTGTTGCTGATGGTATCACTTGGGCTAAAGTGTTGTTATTGATCTAGTCAGTGGTCCTTCCTGGTATAATGAAAATGAGATTGCCCCAGAGTCATTAGAGACTCAAAACCTAAAGACCAGCTATATCTGGAAGACACTTCTGAGAAGCAATCATTCCATAAGGGTTCTAATTATAAGCAACAAAGATACTTACAATAAGCAATTTTGAAGTACCAACACAAAAATTAAACAAAGGACAGTACCAAAAACAGAAATGAGAAGACATTTAAGCAAGGCACAAACTCAGACTTCCACTCTACTAAGGGTAAACTCTGGGGGAAATGAGGTAGAAAAGTCTGATAATCAACAACCTGGACACCCTGAACTGATAGAACAGGAAGTAACAAAACAAATGCATGAGGCTCTAGAAAAATTCAAAGCAGAAATAATCTCCCAGGTAACTACAGAGATGGTAAGCAGAGTGAAAGACATGATTAGAGTCTCTAGAACAGAAACAGATAAAAAAGTAGATGAGCTCAGAAACATGTTAGAAGCCATGAATGCCCAGCATAAGAAAGAAACAGAAACCATGAAACAGATTCAAACAGATATTCAGGAGATTAAAAACTCCACTGAAAGTATGCACAGCAGATTAAGGGAATCTGAACATGGAATATTAGATATAGAAGACAGGATTTCAGTTAAGGACCATGAAAACAGAGATTTCTTAAAAATAGTGAGGGGCCATGAGAAATCCATCCAGCAGCTGCTAGACGATGCAAAGAAGAATAACATAAGACTGATAGGAGTCCACTAAAACACAGGAAAAGGACAATTGACATAAAAAATCTGTTCACAGAAGTAATAGTGGAAAACTGCCTAGACAGAGGTAGACAATTGGACATACAGATAAGTGAGGCATATAGAACTCCAAATAGTCACGATCAAAAAAAATCTACACATACACATATAATAGTCAAGATCCCAGAAAGACAACAGAAGAACAAAATCCTACAAGCTGTTATAGAAAAGAAACAAATCATCTATAACGAAAGCCCATTAAAATCACAACAGACATCTCAACAAAAACCCTCAAGTCAAGGAGAGCCTGGAGTGAAGTATTTCAAGCCCTAAAAGAAAATAACTTCCAAGCTAGACTCTTGTATCCTGCAAAATTATCTTTCAAAATTGATGGGAAAATTAGATACTTCCATGACAAAGAACACCTGAGAAATTTCATGAACACAAAACCAGCACTCCAAATAATTCCAAGCAATATCCTAGAAAAAAACAATGGCAGTCACAACTCCATGAGGCCCAACAGAGGGAAGCCACTAGGCAAGGTAAGAAACTAAAGGGAAAGGGGGAAAAAATAAATAAAAGAGCCAACAAAAGTAAAACATCATGAGAAGGATGAATCAATATCTATCAATTATAACCATCAATGTTATGGCGTCAATTCACCAACCAAAAGAAACAGATGGGCAGAATGGATTAAGAAGCAAAATCCAGTAATATGCTCTATACAAGAAACACATGTAACTCAAAAAGAAATTCAAAGACTGAAAGTAAAAGGATGGAAAACAGTTCTCCATGCCACAGGAACCCAGGAAAAAGCAGGGGTACTAATCTTATTTGCAAACAAAGTAGATTTCAAACCAAAACTAATTAAGAGAGACAAAGATGGTCACAACATCCTTGTGAAGGGAACAATCCAAGAAGACATGACAATCATAAATATATATGCATCAAATGCGAATGCCCCCAACTATATAAAACAAATATTAATGGACATGAAAAATCAAATAAACACTAATACAATTGTAGTGGGGGACTTCAATACCCCACTATAATAAATAGACAGATTATCTAGACAAAAAATTAACAATGAAATTCTAGAACTGAACCAACCTATTGAAGAAATGGACTTAATAGATGTTTACAGAGTGTTCCACCCCACAAAATCAGAATACACATTCTTTTCAGATGCACATGGGTCATTCTCCAAAATAGACCACATGCTAGCTCATAGGACATGTCTAAGTAAATGTAAAAGAATTGAAGTTACCCCCTGTATATTATCAGACCATAGTGCAATAAAATTGGAGATCAATAACATAAGAAACCGCAAAACCCCCACAGATACATGGAAAATGAATAACACACTCCTGAACAAATAATGGGTCACTGAGGAAATTAAAGAAGAAATTAAACACTTTCTACAAGCAAATGATAAAGCCAGTACAGCATACAGGAACCTGTGGGACACAATAAAAGCAGTTCTATGCAGGAAATTCATAGTACTGAATGCCCATATTAGGAAAATAGAGAGAACTCAAATAAACAACCTAATGCAGAACTTCAAGCTCCTAGAAAAAAAGAGGATTAGAAACCAAAGCTCATACAAGAGGAAATTATAAAGATCAGAGCAGAAATCAATGCAGTGGAAACTAAGAGAATGATACAAAAATATCAAAGAATCAAAGAGTTGGTTTTTTGAAAGAATAAATAAAACCAATAAACCTTTAGCCAACCTTATCAAAATAAAAGGAAAGAAAAGGTGCAAATCCATGTAGTTAAGAATGGAAAAGGGGAAGTCACAACAGATTCAACAGAAATCCAGAGGATCATCAATACCTACTTTGAGAATCTGTATGCTAATAAAATAGAAAACAGAAGAAATGGACAGATTTCTAGATACATAGGAATTGCCAAAGTTAAGTGAAGAAGATATAGAAATTCTAAACACCCCAATTACAATGAGTGAAATTGAAAATGTAATAAAAAATTTACCAACAAAGAAAAGCCCAGGTCCTGATGGCTTCACTGCTGAATTCTACAAGACATTTAAAGAACTATCACCATTACTCTTAAAATCATCAAGGAAATTGAAAGGAAAGCAAGGCTTCCAAATTCATTCCAGGAAGCAAGTGTTACTTTGATTCCAAAACCAGGGAAAGACCCAACCCAAAAAGAGAACTACAGGCCAATCTCTCTAATGAACATAGATGCAAAACCCCTCAACATGATACTGGCAAACAGAATACAGAGGGTGATCAAGAAGATCATACACCCTGACCAAGTCAGATTTATCCCAGAGATGCAAGAATGGTTCAACATTTGTAAATTAAGAAATGTAATACACTGTATTAACAGAGTCAAGGACCAATACCGTTTGATCATCTCAATAGATGCAGAAAAGGCTTTCGACAAAATCCAACACCCACTTATGATAAAAACGCTAAAGAAAATTGGAATGGAAGGTCTTTATCTCAACCTGATTGAGGCAATCTATAAAAAAAACAACAGCCAACATCATACTAAATGATCATAAACTGCAAACTTTCAAGCTAAAATCAGGAACAAGACAAGGAGACCCACTATCACCACTCCTGTTCAATATTGTTCTGGAAACGTTAGCCACAGCAATTAAACAAGAGAAAGAAATAAAAGGAATAAAGATAGGAAAGGAAGAAGTTAAACTGTCATTATTTGCTGACGATATGATACTTTACATAGAAGACCCAAAAAGCTCTGCCAAAAGACTTCTAGACTTAATTGAGAGATTCAGTAGAGTAGCTGGATACAAGGTCAACACTCAAAAAGCAATAGCCTTCTTGTACACAAATAACACACTCACTGAGAGAAAAATTAGGTAAACAATTCCTTTTACAATTGCATCCAAAAAATGAAATATCTAGGAATCAATCTAACAAAGGAAGCAAAAGACCTCTACATTGAAAACTACAGCACTCTGAAAAAAAGAGATTGAAGAGGATGGAAAGACATCTCTTGCTACTGGGTAGGAAGAACCAATATAGTGAAAATGGCCATACTTCCAAAACTACTATATAGATTTAATGCAATACTGATTGAAATTCCAACAATATACTTCACAGAACTAGAAAAAAAATTCAAAAATTCATTTGGAACAAAAAGAGATCTAGAACAGCAAAAGCAACTCTAGGCAACACAGACATGGCAGGGGGTATCACAATCCCCAACTTGAAACTATATTACAAAGTTACTGTGATAAAAACAGTATGGTACTGCCAAAAGAACAGATCTGAGGATCAGTAGAATAGATTAGAAGGTGCAGAAACAACTCCAGGCATACTCAGCCACTTCATCTTTGACAAAGAAGCCAACCAACCTCATTGGAGGAAAGATAGGCTATTTAATAAGTGGTGTTGGAAAAACGGGACTTCAACCTGCCAAAGATTAAAACTAGACCCGTACCTATCACCATTCACTAAACTAAGATCAAAGTGGATTAAAGATCTAACTATTAAAACAGAAACACTAAACTTGCTGGAAGATAAGTTAGGTAGAACTCTTGAAGACATTGGCGTAGGAAAAGACTTTATGAACAAAATCTCAATAGCATGGGAAGTAGCAAGAAGAATCAACAACTAGGATCTCATCTTATTAAAAAGCTTCTGCACTGCAAAAGAAACCAGCAACAGAGCTAAAAGAACCTAAAATGTCAGAAAAATTTTTTAACAGCTGTACCTCGAAGGACTACTATCTAAAATATATAAAGAACTGAAAAAATCACACCCCCGAAATTCAAAGACCCTGTTCAAAAATGGGCATCTAAAATGAACAGATATTTCTCAAAGAAGCAAAAGCAGCAAATACATATATGATAAAATGTTCAACATCATTGGTCATTCGAGAGACGCAGATGAAAAAGACACTGAGATTCCACCTCACCCCAGAAAGAATGGCTGCTGTCATGAAATCAACCAATAACAAATGCTGGTGGGGCTATGGGGAGAAAGGAACCCTTCTCCGTTGCTGGTGGGAGTTCGGGCTGGTGCAACCACTGTGGAAATCAGTATGGAGATACCTCAAAGAACTAGGACTAGAGGTCCCATTTGACCCCGCTATTCCACTGCTGGGTATCTTCCCAAAAGAATTAAAAGAATCATACCACAGCGATATATGTGCACCCATGTTTATTGCAGCACAGTTTATAATAGCTAAAGCTTGAAAACAGCCCAAGTGCCCATCAACTGGAAACTGGATAAAGAAGATGTGGTTTTTTTATAAAATGGAGTACTACTCAGCCATATAGAATGAGAAACCAGAGTTATTTATAGCCAAATCGATGCATATTGAGGCCATATTCTTAAGTGAAATAAATAGGACACACATGTGTAAATACCGAATAATTTCTCCACTGTGAGAAACTGAAAGTGTAAATAAGAGTTAAAATGATTAAAATGAATAATTGATAATTTGAAATAGGAAGAAAAGTCCAAGGGGTAGAGGTGATGGGAGGAGAAGGGGAAAGGAAAGAAGGGAAAAGAAAAATTATGAGAAAAGAAAAAAAGAAAGAAAAAGAAGTCTATGTAAATAGAGAAGGGTGGAGGGGGTGAAGGGCACACTGGTAATAGGGAAAAAATAAGAACCAAGATACATCACGTACAGGTACAAGCACCCAATGACAAATGTAAATGTATTGTACACCTAAAATGTACCAACTAAAGAACTTAAGAATAAAAAAAAATTATGATGTGAAAATAAACAACAACCAAAGATGTAAAGGAATTTTTAAAAGAGAAAGAAAAGCTTTTCTTGAAAAGTGAAATTTTTAACTTTAAAAAAAAAATGAAACAGCAAATTCGTGGTTATCTCCCATCCAAATACTAACTAGGCCAGACCCTGCTTAGCTTCCAAGAACATATGAGATCAGGCACACTGAAGGTGGTTATAGCCATAGACTCATGGTTGTCTAGAAGACTATACATTACAAAAAAATGTCACAAATTGAAAAACTTGATTAGAACAATTATCATAAAGTAAACTGAAAACATAATTTTTAGATTTTACCAATTTGTCTTGAAAACTGGATGACTTTGATTGTTTGTTCTAGTAAGTTCTACCAAACCTTTAAAGAGGAAATATACCCTATATACAGAGTTCACCAAAACAAATGTATACATCAGGAAAGGAAAACTTGTATAAATATTTTAGTACTAAATTTATTGAGACATCATGATATTAATTAGTTACCTTTGGCTTCTACAATTACAAGAGGTGCTCAAAGTGGTGACCATTAGCTTCCAGAGAGAACTTTTGAAAGAGGGAGAGGGAAAGGGTGAGGGCAAAGGAGGGAGGGAGGGAGGCAGAGAGAGAGGGAGAGAGAGAGAGAGAGAGAGAGAGAGAGAGAGAGAGAGAGAGAGAGAGAGAGAGAGAGAGAGAGAGAAAGTGTAATGGTCTTTACTTATAAGAACACCAAGCATCCATACTGGATCAGAGCCCCACCCCAGTGATCTGATTTTATGTAATTACTGTTGTGCTCCAAATATAGCCACACTGAGGTTATGGCTGTGAGTCTGAGGAGGATACAAACATTTAATCTACAGCACATTTAAAGAAATAACAAATTTTTCAAACTCATTCAATAAGATATCTAGCTTAGATCTTAAATGCAAAATTGTTCATGCAATCAGTTAGTTAATTCAATGAATTTGTTAATATTATTGAGCTAAATTAGAAAATCAACTCCAGTATTTCAATTAAGTCATGCAAAACTGGTATTGTTGTCAAAATAAAAAGATTAAGAAGTGTACAACTGTAGACCATGAAAAAGTATGCATTATATTTCTCCAGACAGAAATATTCCTAATGTTTATGCAGTAGACATGAGTTCATAGATAATAAGAGAAAAGAGGACTTTCCTTGACTGCTGCCTCCACATCTGCCTTTGAGTATGCAAAGCTGTTTCAGGTGAGCCTCTTAGCTATTCCCTGCTTCACTGCAAGCTCCTGTCCCTTCTTCAGACGTTTAGTTTCTGCTGGTGTTACTTTTAGGTGAATGCTTTAATCTCTTATCAGCACTTGGCCTCTATAGTTGCCCTAAAGTGCTTAAATTGCACTTATTACATATAGGTGATGAATTTTGGTATATTAGCTATAAATTGAGAAGCTGTAATTTCTCTTTCTTTCTTCTTTTTTTTTTTTTTTTTGGTACTGGGGATTGAACTCACGACTTCACTCTTACCAGGCAAGGGTGGTGCCACTGAGCTACATCCTAGGCCCTTTATTTAACACTTTTATCCCACCCCAGTGTCAGTTTTGTAAAAAGTGAGTAATAACTTTAGGCTACTAATATTTATTTTTACTATTTTCATCCTTTATTTAATCCAAAATGAAATGATTTTGGAGAAATAAGGGAGAAAACACATCACTTTATTTTACAAGTTATAGAAGAATTTATTTATTTGAATTAATTTATTTTGAATTTATTTTCAAAATTCAAACCAATCAACTTGTAATTAAGTGTAATTTTAATTACAACTTGCAATTAACTAACTTGTAATAAAGAAAAATACTTTGCTATAATTAATGTCACAATCACAGTATGAAAAGGAAAATTCATTTAAAATCTCACATTAAGAAATATATTAAATAAGAATGCATATGTGTTTGAACAAAGGAAATTTGAAGACAGAAATAAATATTTAAATTTGTTAAAAATTGATGATTAGCTGTGTTTCTTTCCATTTTTTATTCTGTGAAGTGGAGCGGAGAGCTCAGCTCCATCTGCCTCATGAGCACAGGGCTAAAGGCAGAGCCCCAGGAAGAGAAGAGACATTTCTAAGAATTTGCCATGTGCTAATTACGAGTTATGTTATGTATTCCTTTCAAGTGTCTTCTGAGGTGAAGAGAATCATCTTCATTTTAAATGAGAAAACCTTAAAATTTAATGAGGCTGTGTTATGGCTTATATCTACATGTCCCCGCAAAGCCTCATGCAGTCATAGGTGGAGCTTTTCAGAGGTGGCTGAATTTAAAGCATAAAAGGCTGGGATTAAGGGTGTGAGGCTGGGATTGGTTTACAGTGTGATACTAGGGTTAAGAGTGTGAGTGCTACCTGACCTAAGGGTGGGTAGCCTGAATATAATAGAAGAGACAGAAAGAGGGCTGCCGTGTTTGTTGCTTGTTGTTTGTTGCTTATGGTTTGCTGCCTTCCACCTTCTATCTGCCATGAACTGTTTCTCCTCTGAAATGCCCCTCTGCTCTGCCACCTTGCCTTGGAGCCAACCACCTATAAACTGAAACCTGTACAATCTGTGAGCTACAATAAAAATTTTTCTTCCTTTAACTTCAGATGTTGGGTATTTTGTCTAAGCAGTGACAAAAGTGACTAAAATAGGTTACTTGCTAACTATTCTAAATTGATAGACAAGCTTCTGATAAAGATCTTTCTCTTTAGCTTGTACAGTCACAAAAAGGGATCCAGGAATTAATATAACTTGAATCTCTAGGAAGTGATCAAGTTCATAGTATTCCCCGTGCTTACACAATACACAATTTTTAATTTCAAGCACCCACCAGGTTGAGTTGTTTTTGGGAAACACTTTTGAAGATACTGAGCTCTACTGATCTACATCCCAAAAAAGATATGGTAGGTTTTGATGGTTTGTAGAGGGAAAAAATAGAAAGTCCATAATGATAAGCGATATTTTACACTATTCTAATTGCCTAGTAGCATTTTACCATAGGGGAAGCTAACTACTTCCCCAAGCTCACTTTAGCCAAGAGGCAGGGGACAGCCACCATCAAGGTTCACAAGGAGTCCTCACAGGGTCTCAACTTCTACCATCAAAACAGAGCATTAATTTAGTTCCCTGTTCTTTAAAATAATGCTGTAATATTGAGTTTAGGCATTTTGATACCTTAATGCCTGGTTTGAAAGCAAATGTCCATGAATTTATCTGTTACATTACTGTGTTTTTCTTAAGGTGAAGGAAGTGGACACTTTGTTATTTGTTGTCATTGTAGCTATAACTGTAGAAATAGGAATCAGTTTATATTGCAAACAAGCACTAGTTCTGGGAGCAATGCTCAAGACATTATTGAAACAGCACAAAGGCAAATATTTCAGGCTGGAATATTGCTGCTTTGGCAGGAAGAGAGTTTATCATTCAACTCACCTATCCCCCATTTGTGACCAAATGGCAGAAACTTGACCACTTCTTAAATTTTGGCCCATGGATAGGAAAACTTTAAGTGAGAAGAGTAAGAGTTTTATACATGCACATCTTTATAGATACATGTAGAAGAAATTGGGGCCATAGAACTTAGAGACCATACATAAATAAAGGAATAAAGAATAAAGGAATGAACAATGAAGCCCCTACAACCTATGCCCATACACATTGCCCAGTGGAACTAGATAAGGTGATAAAAATGCACTGTACTTGTGCTATTGAATAATGTGACCCCTTGTCAGCTGTTAACAATGTGGTACTGGAAATATGGCCAACATGATTAAAGCATCAACTTTTAAATTTTTACTTCACGTTATTACTTTAAGTAGGCACATGTGGCAAGTGGGCTACCATATTGTACTGTACAAGTGTAGACCTGCAATTGCCACAGTTTTGAACTTTTGTGTGCCAATGGATAAGTGAATAGAAAGAGACTGAAACACAGCACCTAACTCTGAAAGTCTGTACCCAGTATCTGGCTCATCAAGTAATAGCAAGTCTACATTCTCTAATTTGCTCACTTCTTTGCATGATTAGTGTCTCAGTGTAGTTTTTCCATGGTGATCCTAAGGCCAGAAGTACCTCAACCTACCCCATGTGTTAAGTAGTTAGTCTAAATGAAGTGGTAGTGTTTATGGAACACACATAAACACTCACATGTTTATGTTACTGTACTTTCTGCAAAAATTTAAACTATGTCAAGGTGCATCTGAACATGTGTTGAGGGGTTGAAGAGACACCTCTGCTCGTCATTTGGGAACCATGAGGCTATACCATGCGATTGATCCCTTACCAATTTCAAATGAAGTTACTCTGTGATCATGTTGTGATGAAACAAAAACGAGCACAGTAAGCTTCTACAGTGACCTCACATCTCTTTTCTGGCCAATATGAGTACTCCTGTGCATTACTACTCCTTCCTCCTGAATAAAAGGTATTAAAATCATTCAATCACCCATGCTTCCTGGCTGCCTGCAATCTAAAACTAAACCTTATTTCTTAACATTCTTCTCCAATGTCAAGAGCCCAAACTGTGTAACTTGCCAATTCCAACTCTTTTATCCTACATTTTCCCTTGGGTGTGTACTTTCCTTGCTACAGCAAATTAATATACTTAACTTTGACAAAAGATGGCTTCCCTGTGGTCTGGGGTCTCTGGGATTTCTCAGAATGGATTAGAAATCTTACATAATATGATAGTTTATATATGTATCATTAGGGTGTTTCACTAATGGCATGATGTCCCCCTTTGTAACTTACTTTTACAGATTGTGTGTTTCTGTATAAACCATGGTTTCACTTATTTGCCACAGTCTTCCATAATAGTCGATTGGAAAGGATAACGTTCATCTGTTTCATGGTTTCTGAAATAACAAATAATTTCTTTAATGAAATCATTGTGCAACTATCACTTTCTGAAAATTTCTATAATAGACTGAATATACAAATGGACGGTACCCAGACTATATATAAAAATAAAATCTAACCCATAATCTGCAAGCAATCCAGAAGAACAATATATTACTTAAAGAAATTAACCCAGAAAGCAAGACTATGATCTGTAAGTCAAACCATAGGAGCAACTGGTCCAGGACACCAAACAATAATATTTGTAATAACTGTATCAAATTTGTAAGAAAGTGGCCATGGTTTTGCTTAACTAATGACAGCTTCCCTAATCTTTTTAAATTAACAGTTTTTAAAAATGCAGAAATCATATAGGATATCCAATCACATAGGGTACCCCATATCTAGTTAGTATACCTCCAGCTCCCCTAGGCAAATAGCTTCTGACCTGGGCACATTTATAGCCTCCCTTATTCCCACTGTAAAGTGTTCTCACCCCTCTACATGCTTCTGAGTCTCGGTCAAATGATAAATGGTTGTGCTAGCGCCCTCGCTAAAACAAGCTCTGAATAAATTGCCATTGCCCATTCACATTTAGTTGGTCTTTGTTTATTTCCACACCTATATTTAAAATCCTACTGCATAGTCATAATTACCTTGCAGAAGTTTGCATGAATTTATATAACCATTAATGTGTTTCAGATTTTTTTCCCTGAGCCTCACTAAATAGTAAGTTTTATCAATCTTTTTAAACTTACCAATCTGTTAGTACGCAATGGGTCATGCTGTTATGTGAATTTATTTGATTTCAGAGAAGTTGAACACCATTTCACATGTTTAGGAACCATTTGCATTTATTTCTTGGAAATCACTTATTCTTTAATTTGGCCTGTTTTATGGAGTCACAAAGACTTTCAGGTCACATTTCAACTGTACACTTACTCTTCTAATTTCTACTGGATCCTTCTTATAATTTCCTACTGGGTGGCCTATTAGAAACCCAGGTGAGAATACTGTGTTTGGAGAACTACACTTAAGGCGGATATTCCCATCAAGAAAATCATAATGCTAGACCTAGGAAGTAAAACCAGTCTCCATAAAAAAGATTTGAATTCCTGTCCCAAGGAGAATACAAATGCCAAATTTGGACAGGTCCAACAAGCATTCTGCATCTATGATTAAAGAAACAAGAACTCAGAGACAAAGAGATGAAATGGGACAGATGCAAGAAAGGATTAATGAAGATCATCTGGATTGTGTGGTAGACTGGCAGGCAATGCTATGTGCAATGTCAAGAGCTGGCATCTTACTTTGAGGAGTCGTGGGACACCTTTGGGTGATGAAATTGGTGATTCTGAACTCCAATGATCTAAGCCCAATGTGCCTATGAGCTCTAACATGTACAGGTGTCTATATAGAATCATTTGGTAAAGGTGCTTCAACTCAGGGAATTGTGCAGGGCACAGAAGGATTTGGCTTTAAATCACACACTTAAAATAAAGGGCATTGTCATCATTTGTAAAATTATGACATTTTAAAGTTGGTTTTAATTTCAATGTTTGGTTTGAAAAGTTTGAAGAAAATTCTGTTTCCAGATTCTGCTGGTATTCTGAGGTCTGCACCACTGTCCCCTAATCACGTGCCCCATGGTTGTCGATTCTATGAGTTTCAGAACTTTATTGTCAGTTCTATGCTGACTCTCTCTGCCGTGAACATACTATCCTACCTCAAGATCCTCTGCCAAGATCTCATTGCTGTTCTGTGTTATGTAGCGATGATACACAGTTCAGGTGCTGGGGCTGGAGAGGCATTGGGATGGAGAGGGGAGACTGCTATGTTCCCTCTCATTCACTTTTCCAGGTTGCTGCAGTCCCGTTTAATTCTTTCATCAGGCCGCCATTCATTTCATGATCCTAAATTCAAGTTGCTCTGGATGGCATTGATTTTCAAAGGCACAAAAGTCAGAGAATAGTAACGTTTGATCTTGTGAATTTTCCCCTAGTTATTGCAAAACCGCTGTGAATCAGTGTTTTCATGGATCTGTGTAGCTTCTCACATTGTTGGGATGCTTCATTACTCAAGGCTTCTGATGCCTGTATGAGGAATGGAATGTTTAGGCTGATCCCTGGCAGATAATCCAGAGAAGACAACTTCCTTGGGCCACAGCAAAAGTCACTAAACATACAAGGAGGGCAAGCTTTTTCTTCTGGTCCCTTGAGTGTATTGCTTACCCCCTAACAGTCCCTTCCTCAAAAATTCTAAGAGGTGCCTTTGACAAGTCAGATTTTCATTTCTCTTCAGTTTCTGAGATTCTGGCATAGGTCTCTGAGGAATAAAAGGAAATAAGCTCAGATCCTTCCTCCTAGGCAATCCTGCGTCCTAGTTAATGATTATTTACTGGCCAACCTGGTTGATAATGAATTCTAGATCCTAGAACAAACAGGTGATGTCAAAACTTGTGGCACAAAGCTTATGTGAAAAAATAACCCCATTTTTCCTAATCCCTCATCTTTTCCCCTTACTCAGGCCCCTTCAATGCCACATTTTTATGCAAATGGTGGGGATATTTAAAGTCTTCTTTTTATATCTCAGTTCCTTTCCACAAATAGGTGGTTATTGAGAAACTACTGCCTTAAAAAAGCAAACAGAAGCCTAAACCTGGCGTTTTTAAATGTGTGAAATTCCATCTAAAAGGGCAGCAGAGAAAGGAACAGATGCCATAAGTACAAATAAACCATAACTATAAAGGAAGGGAAGGAATATTTTTCACACATTTATGCGCCACAAATTCATATTGATTAGTCATAGGCTGTCAAGGAAGCGAATGTTTAAAAATCAATAAATTATGATGCAAATTGATGGAACTGACATTATAATTAAGACAGTATATTACAGGAGCTTACAAATGCTTGCATTTCAGAGCAGATCTGTGAGCAGGAATCCTTTATTTACTTATTGTTCTTTCTGAACATGAGGGTCTTTTGGTCTATCATAACAAAAATGTAGATAATTCAGCTAAGGCTAAAGAGAAGTTACCTGGCAGTTTCATTAAGACATAACTATATTAATTGGTAAATAAACCACTTTCGGCATTATAATTTAAATTATCAAAACAAAAGAAAATCTGTGGTTAGAGAAGATTGTATTTCATTCAGTGACTCATAACCAGATTCCCCAGAGATGTTTACATTTTCATCCACTGTACTTGAATCAGTTTTCATTTGCTGTTCCAAAACTCAAATACCATGTTATGGTCCTGGGGCCCTCATTTCTGAACAGATTTCCAAACAGGTAAATTATTCCAGTTAAAGATAATAAGAATTTATGTTCAGCCAGAGAACTCTGAATCTGAAAATATAAAGCCACACTGCAGGAGAAAGAGCAAGATTTAGAGAGGCATGGTAGGAAAGTTTCTGTTAAGGTCATAGAATTGACTGATTTTCCACGAACTCAAAACAGATTGATGGAATGTAATGAAAAATAATTGATATTGTATCCCCAGGAATGTGGCTCAGGGGTAGAGCACTTCCCTAGTGTGTATGAGAACTTGGGTTCTAGCCTTAATATCTCATCAAAAAACAAAAGAATAGATGATGTCTCCCTGAAACTGATCTCTGCATCAGTACTAACATTTTTAGGCGTGTGCCCTAGAAAAAACACACTCAATCTATTTTTTTTGCAACTGCAATAGCCACTTTTCTATTTGCAATTTACTTTTGCACAAATAAACTTTTTCTAAATTTAGAAAGCTTAACGTTGTTAGAATGCTCTGAAAAGCATTTAGAGTTGTGTGACTATTGTTGAAAAAATAATCCAAAGAATGTAACGGATAATTAAAAATGTAGTTCATTCAACATTCTAGAAATACCTACCAGAACCAAGCATGAAAATAGGCTTCCTCTGGTCCCAGAAATAAAGATGGGTCAACACAAATGTTATTTGTACTTAAGTTATTTGTGAGAAGGGAGCTTAGAAAAAGTATTAAAGTAAATTACCTGAAACAATTCTCTTAGCAGTGTTACTAAGACAGTCTAGTTAAAGAAAAATCTCACACACTGCTCAAAATAAGCCAAAAAATGATTCAGCATATTTGATGCCAAGACTGTAAATGACTTTATGTAATTTAATGAAATTTAAATACAGTGAAAGGGTAAGGCTTTGTTACTCAAATATCTCTTTCAACATTTTGAGCCATAATGTGAGAAAAATATCCACAATGACCTTGGTAAGGTGTTTATTTTCATAAGAGTTTCCTGATAAATTAATGAGAGACTATTGTTATTTGCCTGATTAACTCAAAATCAAGTGTTCAAAGTATTTGATATTAGGTTCTTTACCAGTAAAAAATTTAGTATTTTATCCCAATTACTAATTCTACTTGTTTTGAATGTTATATAGTCTATTGTCAGCTTCCCCTTTCCCTGCCCCAACTTCTGCATACGTAAAGAGACAGAGGTCATCAATGAGCTGTAATAGACAAACCTCAGTGTTAGTAATTTCTTCCACCTACCAACTCTGCTGCTGTGCTAGCATGTATGTTGGGGATAAGTGAGGTTTTCCAGTTTGTATCTTATAAGCAGGTTATTTTAGTGTAGCTATTTGAAAATATTTATTCATCTAACATTTTACTGAAAATCTTTCATGCATTCATTGTTAAAAAATAAATATAGAGCTGGGGATGTAGCTCAGTGGCACCGCGTCTGCCTGGCAAGTGGAAGGTCCTGAGTTTGATCACTCGTACAATAAATAAATAAACAAATAAATAAATAAATACAGATATGCAAAAGAGAATAAGAGCAAGGGAAGGAAGAAGTAGCTCACCATCCAGCCCTTCAGAGAAACCACTTTTGTGTGTGAAAATATGAAGTGACTGCCCACTCTGTTTCAGAACTTACATTTCTACTTAGCAGTGTGTTGCAAGCATCTTGCCAAGTCAGGAAAAATATTCTCTCCCAAATTGTCCTTGGCAAGTTATACAACTACGTCATGATTTCCTTAATTATTTTGAACACTTAAATCATTTTCATTTTTGCCTTACATAAAAAAACCACAGTGTCTTTGGAGGTGCTTCCTTGTATGAATATCTTTAGTTGTTTCCCTGGGAATGTTTCTTAAAAGCAAAATTGCTAAGTCAAGGGGTATAGGCTTCTAACAAATACCAACAAATAGCTTTCAGAAAGTTTGTGCAGACTCATGTGCCTACTAGGAATATAGGAGATTCTCATTTCCCCACACGCTTGCTGACGTCAAGGTTATTGGTATTATCAATCTGCACCATTTTGTGGGCAAAATATATCTCTTACAGTTAATTTTCACTTCTTAAAGGTGAACTTGAACAATTATATTTATTTATTAGATCTTTGTCTTTAAAAGAATCATATGGGAAATATTTCAATGACTGTTCCTTTACAGTAGGTAAAAACACCGGGGACCCATTTTCCACCAAAGAATAAAACAATAAAGAGGCTATAATTTTATTAGGTTGCAAAATTAGCTAAAATAGAAATACTTAACTTTAGCAGCAAAGACACAGACACACCTTGCACATGTTTAGCACTTTAATGCATTTGGCTTAGAGAAAAAGACTATATTAGCAGGTAAGCAAAATATAATTACCCTTTCTATTAATGAATTTATAACTTGAAATCTAGAAAAATAATGACTAGTAAACATAGACACATCAAGAAGAACTGATGAAACCTTGGATCATTCCAGCCTTGTGATATAGATCCTGGATAGGGATAATCTTTCAGAATTCTTAACTAATTGAGAATAGACAAAAAGGAGCAGAATGAGCTGAAAATATCAAATCCACTATACCATGGACAGAGGAACCCAGAATGTAATGACTGGCATGCTCACAGTCATACAAGGCTGGCTTCCTCAACATCCAGAAGAAAGAATTAGAGAGCCTCAGCCTTCCTTACAGAAAGTAGACGGTAGGTTCCCTTCCTCAGCTCACCTCCTCCTGGGGGGAGAGGGGGAATAGAGAAAGAAAAAAGCTCATGCATGTAAATAAGGACTAAAAGGTATAATAGATACTGTGAAATAGGAAGAAAAGGGGCAAAGGGGAAGGGGAAGTGGGAGGGGTAGGGGAAAGGAAAGAAGGGAATGGAATTAATAAGAGAAAAAGAAAAAATGGAAACAAAGTCATTGTAGATAGGGAGGGGTGGAGGGGTTGATGAGAGGGCAGGGGAAGGGGGAAAAAATAAGAACCAAGAGAGATTATGTAGAGGTGCAGATTTCCAGTGATGAAGGTCATTATATTGTATACCTAAAATGTACCAATAAAATTAATTTCAAAAAAAAGCTAGTACATGAAATAAGATGAATGAATAGAAGAGATAAAATTGTTTCAATGAAGAGGGCCAAAACCTCCTAATTGTTTCTTTAATGTTTATATAATTAATAAAAGCTTTGTCCTATAAATTTTTATATATCTAGAAAATATTTAATAGCAAAATAAATATTTTTTCTAAACATTTTATTATAGATATTTGAAATTCTTGTACTAAATGAAATTATAAGAACCAGAACATGAAAGTTAAATGGCAAGTGAAAATAAATGTGTGCCTTGGACGAGATTTCAGGTATATAGTCCCATGTCCAACGATAAAAGTCAGCATTGCCTTGCCAGTGGATGTGCTTTCTTTGTCTGGATCATGTCAGCAGCTGAAGGGATTCAGGAAAGCACCCACCACTCAGGTCTGCTGCAAGGTTTTTAGGGGGTGCTGGGACTGTTGCTCATAGCAGGAAGCTTTGAACATTTAAACTGCAGGCTATAACACTGTGATCACAAAACCCTTTCACACACATGAATTATCAAGGGGGTGCGTGATCAGTGTTTTTGAGTTAGAGAAACTGAGGCACAGTGTCATTAATTGACTCAGGTTATTATGAGTCATGGTTTAAATGATGCCTGGGGATCAATGTGGTTTTATTTTCATTATTTCCCAATCAATTCACATTCAAGTTGAAATAAATTATGTAATAGTTTTAAATTTTTGTTTTTTACTGTCATACCTCCTATCTGTAACCATGTTGGAAGTCCATCACTGAATTTTTTGAGCATCATAATTTTCTGACTACTGAACAGGCAGCAGTTTGCTTTTACCAATTCAAAAGTATTTGGATGCAAAGGACTGGATTTTGACCTTCAGGAATATTATAAATGCCAAGTATAAAATCTCCAAACTAGACTTTGTTTTGCATTCTCCTGATATGAGAGGAAGAGGTGAAATTAATCTAGCTGCTAGATATATTAGATGTCTAATGAAAGAAATCAATTCATAAAGTAAGATTTGACTTATTGATGAAAGTCAAAGATAAGAACATATTCTTTCATGATTAATATTAGGTACAATGTGTCATTTTGTCAATGACATAAATCACATTTGATTGAACTAAAATGAAATCCCTGTCATTTAAACTCCACAGGAAAGCATAAAGTTTCCAAGATGTTTCTATTTTAACAAAAAAATCCATTTTATAGTCATTTTCTACCTATAGTAATAAGTACTACAAATGAATGATTCTGAGGCAAACTCTTTTTAACTAACCATGACAATTTGCTGAGATGATGAATAAAGGAAGCTGCAAAGGTGGGTACAGAAATCTCAAGATTGTTAGGGAAAGACAATGAATGTATTCAGTTTCTAAATACTGAGACTGAGACAGAGATTCCTCTATGACATTCACAGAGTTACTACACATACATTGGAAATAGTGATCCAGAGCTTAGAACAGAAATCTGAACAGGCAATATAGATAATTCTCGGAATATGAGTAATTGAGATTATCTGTGTATGAGACTGCCTAGGAGGAAAAATCAAACAGATTAGGTAGCTTAGAGTGAATCTGAATCATCAGTGTTTGAAGAAGAGAACAAAGAAGACATTCTGGAATGAGAATGAGGAAGGCTGGCTATAGAGGAAGGGAGACATCAATGGCAGAAAGGTTCAAGAAGCTAAGGAGAGACAGCCAAGTGGAGAAGGTTGATGTCATGCTGAAGACTTCTAAGTGTCCAGAAGCAGTGCATGGAAGTGCCTTAGCAGGGACCATCAACATGGCTGACTCCATTGAGTTGTGGAGTTAAGCTACAAGTATCACTGGCCACAGAGTAAGAAGAGAAGACTGAGCCATGAAGTGCAGCTATTTCCTTCTGAAAGTTTGATTATGAGTAATTGGAGAAAGAGCATGATCTTATCATATCTGAGGAGTTGTTTTGTCTCATTTTATTTTGAAAACAGGAAAGATTGAACTGTATTCTAACATGGAAGGGAAGACTAAGTAGAGAGAGAAAACGAAATCATAAAAGAAATAATCACTGTGGTGAGTTTTTTAAAAAAGTGTGATCAGGGCCGGGGATTTAGCTCAGTGGTTCCACTGCCCGCCTCGCAAGTGGAAGGACCCGAGTTCGATCCCTGGTACCAAAAAGAAAAAAGTTATTGGTGTGACCCTTGGCTGGAGATTTAGATCAGTGGTCCCAGCGCCTGCCTCGCAAGTGCAAGGTCCCAAGTTCGATCCCCAGTACCAAAAAAAAAAAGAAAAAAGTGTGATCAGAGTTATAGTTCCCAGAGGAAGTGCTCATTTCCATTGTTTATCAATGTAAGTAGAGGAAAATATCCATTGTATTTACTGAAGAATTCTAGAAAGTTAGCACAGTTACTGTCCAATATCTCCCTTTTTCATGGTGAAGTAGCAAGACAACTCATTTGGTGAGTCTTGGGATAGAGCTGAGTGGGAAGTTGGAATAATGTTTATAGTAGTTGAAACGGCTATTTTAGAAAAGGAAGAAACAAGCCAACCAGAGATAGGAGAAAAGCCAAGCAATTTTGAGAGAATCAATTCTGTTTCCTGATTATGAATTACAGCAGTGTCCATTTGCCAGGCAGTATAAATATAAACCCAATGTTCCCTATGAGAAGGATTTTGATTACTAAGCAATGTACAAGTTATCAAGAGTTCATGACCTGGTGTCCAAGTAGGAGTTTTAGAATCTTGACAAAGTTGGCCATATACAAATAAACAAAAACCAAATATCTGACAAATTGAAATAGATTCAAATTAAATAATTTTTGGATTACTGGTAATGTTAATGAACATAAATGTCAGTGCTCAAGTTGTAAGAAAATTCAGAAACAAAAGAAGATAGCACTTTCTGACACTACATAGTATTAAAGACCAAAGTTCAAATTATGGAATGAAAGAAAGATTCTTGCTAAAAAGATATAAAGAGAGATGTAGACACCCAAAGGAAGACACGATGCTCTCTTTCACATTCTCCAACTACATGGTTACTGTAAGTGTGACTTTTAAGAGCTTTGGCTCAGTGGGATAGGAATGGATGGCAATACAGAGATATTTTCTGTCTATTCTGTCCCTCCCCCCAAGTATTTTTAACATAATTTCAGGTATCATTACATCCTTAAATTTTAAGACTGTACCTAAAAAAGAAAGAGCTTCCAAAATAAGTTAAATATTATTATCCTTTAAAAGTAATATTAATTTATTTCATAATTGCCTTAGCCAAGCATCATTCAAATATATTTCTAAGTGCAAGAACTAATTTCATACAGTTTAAGTCAAGTTCCAAACAAAATCCATTGTTTGATTTTTTAAAAATATCTAGTACCTTTTCTCTTGTGTTGCTATTGCTCACAATTTATTTGTTGAAGAAATTGGATTGTTCTATGGAATTTCCGCAGCTGGGACTCTGTCCCTGTATGTTATTTATCATATTTTGTGTTTCCAGTAAATCAGTAGGTTAGAATAGGCAGATGGTTAGATTTAGGGTTGATTCTTCAGCAAAAATACTCAATAGATGGCAGGGTGCACATTAATTGGGAATATAATGTGTATAATTCTTTTTCATTTTATGAAGTTAGCAGCCAATGACAATCTTTGTATGGACTCATTATTTCATTAGGAGATTGCAAAAAACTGATGCGCTACTTCTGTCATCCCTTCTTCATTTATAATGAGGAATAATTGTTATAAAGAGAAATTCTATCTTATTAGCCAACTGTTTGGCTGTGCTGCAATACAATTGTAAGAAAAAAATATATGACATGATTTATTCCACCGCAATCACAATCCTTACGGATTGTCAAGTCCTACTGCATATTCCTGGTATTCTCTGGTCCTAACTTGGTTTCTGGAATTGCAACCTCTTCCAGGCTTATTTTGTACCTTTTTTCCCAAGACAGGGAATGAGTACTTTTTCAAGACTCCTGGTTTCTTGAAATAAAAGAAATAATATTTAGAGTCTACAATCTGATCATTGAAGATTAATGAATCTTTGATTATGTTTTCAGCTTAAGGATTTTATAAATGTTTAAACTACATTTGATTCATTTTTCTTTTTGTCCTTCATTGGTTCACTAAGGCAGCTTTTCCAAAAGTGCAGAATTCTCTTACTTGAGACCTAGGAATGCAGTCAGAATGACACCAAGAAGTTTCAGGGAAATTGCCCAGCACCACAGGAGTGAAATTAACTTCTAGAATAAAATTATCCTTCTATGTCTCTGAACTAGGGCTCTGCTCTTCAGTCATACTGTTATCAGTCATCCTGGCATAGTTACTGCTGTACTCATGCCTCTCATTTATTTCTTTATAAAATTGTGTGCTCCCCTACAAGCTACCAGGAGGTGCTGGAAGACTCTCTGACAAGCCCCACTCTGAGCATCTACAATAGCCCACACAACAGCCCTGAGCCCCAATGCTCCATGGATGGCAGAGTTTTGTAGCAGACATCACAACAGCCCAATCATGAATTTTTAAATTTATTAAAATGATTTCACTTGCAGCTACATAAGGTAGAATTTTTTCAACAGAATCCAGACCATTCTGGCTTGAAAGAGACTGACTCTATCTCAGTAATTAGTCTTCCTGATTCTGACAAAAAATGTTTTCTCTCTCCAACAGTTTGCAAATAGAGAAGAAACACAAGGTACAGATTCAAAATAATGATAACCATGAAAATATAGCTGCAATGAATGCATTTCCTATTTGGATAATTAAAAATCATATTCCTCGTTCTATTTGTTTATTTCCAGAAGTTTCTCTGCAACTTCTTCTGAAGAATGTTTGGTATCTTTTCAGACAATAGGGTAATATGTAAATTCATTTAAGGGAGGTTTGTATAAAAGAATGATTGATTCACAGTCATTATTAATGATTTTAATATAAAGTAAAAAGTCTAAATTAGAAGATATAATCTATAGTTGTCTGCTTTTACTAAGACTTTATATCTCAATCATTGCAACCCAAAGAGATTCCATATTTCTAATGATACCATGTCTCTGATTATCTCTAAAGCCTAAATGGCCAAACCATTGGACTCTCGTTAGTCTTATTTTCCAGCTTTCCATGACTTGTGGCAGTCTCAGCCCTTCATCCTTCCTTAAACCTTCTTCAGAATTAGTAATATCAGAGTTCTATGAGTTTCTACATGATCTATATAGTAATCTAAATGGTAATTTTCCCTAGATTTTTTTCCTATATATTGCCCATCAAATATCAACATTCACCTGGATCTCCATCTTTGGAGATGGAGATCTTTGATCTCTCTCTTTCTTTTCTAAAAGAATCTCAAATACCATGAGTCATCTTTTTTTTCATGAAAAATGCTTAAATATTTTTTATTCATCAAATTTATTGGTACATTTTAGTTATACAATACGATGACATTCATCATAGGGAATTTGTACCTTTACATGATATATCTTGGTTTTTATTTTTCCCCATTCCCCTGCCCTCCCTTCAACCCCCCAACCCCTCCCTATTTAGCCATTAAGAATGAGAAACCAGAGACATTTATAGCTAAATGGATGCACATTGAGGCCATATTCTTAAGTGAAATAAATAGGACACATATGTGTAAATATCAAATAGTTTCTCTAGTGTGAGAAACTGAAAATGTAAATAAGGATCAAAATGTATAATAGACAATGTGAAATAAGAAGAAAAGGTTCAGAGGGGAAGGGGAAGTGGGAGGAGAAGGGGAAAGGAAAGAAGGGAAAGGAATAAATATGAGAAAAGGAAAAAACAGAAACTATGAATCATCTTTTATCCACACCTGCTCCTCTTCCCTATTGTTTGTATCACTGAATGAAACCGTACTGTATCTGCCTGCACACCCAGAAAGTGATGGTTGCCTGAATCATCTCCTTCTCACAAACCTTTGAACACGTCTTCTTCATTCCCACTATCATTGGCAAAATTCATGTCTTCATCGTGTGGTCTGGTTTACCGCAACAGCCTTCCAAGGTTCTTAGGCTCTTAAACTGCCAACCTCCAGTTCAATGCCATCCAAAACTGTAGCTCCAAGTCACATGTGACTCTCAGCACTTTAAATAAAAGAAATTAAAACTCCAGCCCCTCAATCACAGTAGCCACAATTCCAGGCTCAATGGGCACATGTGGCAAGTGGCCACTGCATTGGAAATCCCATAGTAAAGACATTTCCACCATGTAGAAATTTTTATTGCATAGTACAGTTTCAATCACTCACTAAACTTCCAATTTATGATCCTTAGCTAACTAAACAAAACTCTTATTACCTGACACCTACAGATCCCTCAAAGACATTCCAACCTCCAGGAAGCCTCCTCAGACCTTGGAATGGTGTATGAGATTCCTGTTTCTGAGCATCTGTAACATTTGGGTTTCTCTTTGTCATAGCCCTGATTATATATGTGTATATATATATATATATATATATATATATATATATATATACACACATATATATATATATATATATTTGTTTGTTTGCTTTTTGGGTTTTTTTGGTACCGGGGGTTGAACTCCAGTCCTTGCGCTTGCAAGGCAGGCGGCGGAATCACTAAGCTAAATCCCTGGCCCTAGCTCTGATTATAAAGAAAAGCAATCATTTGTTCTTCCAAAAGGGTATAACCTTTAGAATAGGAAATTAGTATTTATCTCAAGATGATAATATTCCAGTTATTTATCCATTCATTAATTCCGCAAGTATTTATTTTTGCATTGCTAAGTACTGTACAATAGTGGATAAACACAAATTTAAAGCTTTTTATGTGCTTACATTCTACTTGGCATTCTGTAGGTGTTTAGTGATTGGATCAGTAGCTCTTAAATATGATTCTTAAGGGTAAATATCATGTAAATCGATAAATTTTTTACATGTCTTTGGTAGTATTGTTATAAACAGACTATTAGGTTATACAAGGCATAAATTTAGTTAAAGATTTTTCTTATATTTTATGAAATAACAAATTTGGGAGAAGGCATATTTATCCAGTTGACTATAATCTTCAAGATATTAGTGTTTATTTTTCTTTTGCTCAACATTTTACACTATGCCTACCAAAATTTGAAAGATACAGTAGATCCTCAAGAAATCAATTTGAGTAAATATTAAGTGTACCCAGATACTGGTTCTTTTTCTTGAATTCTTTAATCATAGCCAAAAATTTTTCCCAAAAGACTCCCTCCAAATAAAAGTCAAATACTTTAAGCTTTGTCTTTGAGATCATAAGCAATTTTAAAATACTTAAAAGAGACAATGAACTTTTAGCAAAAGTCAAAGGCTGCACATTAAAAATAAAATATACCTTTATTAAATATATTATAGTAACTATGCTATCAACAATGCCAATTACATTGTCTATTTCACTTAATTTATATAGTTCTCATCATAATATTATTTTTGTTCATGTATATTTAGAGAAGAGAATGTAATGTAATAATTTTGACATTTTAATAGTGACAGAGAAAATGCATAGAGTGAGCGAAACTGAATAATTCTTCCCTTGAGAATAATTTGAGGGACATATATGGAATATCATCAATTACAAAGATTTCAAACGATGAAGATATGATAGATGATTATTGAACAACTGCTGCCTGTATCATTGCTCATAAAACAACTGAAAGCATGTGCTCTGAACTAAAAATCTTCATAGGCCACAACAGGCAATATAAAATTTAACATACTGTTCAATTGGACATACTTCTTGAATAATCATTCTAGTCCCCTGAAACATTCCAAATTCAACTCACCCAGTAGAACTTCCAAACTTAAAATCATTCTTTATTTATTTTAAAGTAATCTAAAAATAAATTTTCTTCCATTTAATTGAAATGACAAATTATTCTAAATATTAGTGGAACATGACAGGCTCTTACATTATTTAAACTCCTTTGTGTAACTATAGGGCCCTAGCTTTTCTTATTTCTCTATGCTTTACTACTTTCAAATCTTTTCATCCTTATTTACATTTTACCATTTATTCAATATTTAGACCAAACACTATTTCTTTAACAACTTTGCAGTGTTTTAAAATTTGTAAACTAAGTGAGTCAACGAGAATGTGAGAAATTTATTGCTACTTGGCCTTTATCCAACCTCTCTACCCCATTCTGTTCAAATAAGGCAGGCTATGCTGTCAAATAATGAATTTAGGAAAAATTGCACACAACATATGGCTTCAATTTATTTGGTCCCAAAATAACACCTTAAATTTTGTATTAAAATTAAAATGATATTACTCAATATATGCAAAGTATAAGTTCCTTTTCTAATTGAATGAAAGTAAGTTAAAAAGAAAAGACTTAAAATACTGAATTTAATATTTGGTTGTCAAAATCTACAATCAAGTTACTTTTAGTCAAATATGCATGCAGATATATGCACATATGTACACATACCTTCTAATTAGTGGTTAAGATTTTAGGAACATCTGGACACATCTGTCTCTGCTTCTTGAACCAACTTACCACAATTTTGGGACACACTGTGCTACAAATTCCATCTTCTATAAGTTAATGAAGTATTTATGTCAATACAAAGGTATTAGAGAGTACAAAATGAAATTTGTCAATACTTCCTTGCACTCAGAAAGCATCTAACAAATATTATAGAATTATTAATTAATGAAGCAATTCAATTTTCATGTAAAATATTTTCAGCTTGCTGTAAGCCAGATTATGCCTAAGGTCAACAATTCTTATCTGCCTTTAAAAAATCTTTTTAAAAGTTTAAGAATCATTTCAGGGTTGGACTTACTCTATGTGGCTACTTCAGTTTTATTTCCTGAGAGACTCTTTCCACAAAAAAAGACTTCCTTCAAATCACATGTACTATTTTCACTTTCAAGAGTTTACACTGTTTAATAATATAGTACAAAACTAGAGTCACGAATATCAAAACAATAAAGAGTTCATAAAAAGCATTAATACTGAAAATGGAAATACCAGTATGTTTAAAAAACTGAACACCTTAATTTTACCAATAAACCAAACTACTCTCAAAGTAACCAAAACAAGTGATGAGAAGTACAATTCAAGTAAATTTATTATGTAAAATAATGACAAGTCAAAGTCAGATAGACACAATTGCCCAGCACAATTGATTCAAATCAGTCATGAGAATTGAAGTTACGACAATTGTTATTGAAATGTTTGCCAGCACTTAATAATTAACTTCTAGGCAGTGATGGCCATACATTAGTCTTCTTCCAATGTGTGTGTGTGTGTGTGTGTGTAAACTCATTTCATATTCACAATAATCTTGTCAGTTGGATATCATTATGGTCCCATTTTATAGAGAAGGGAAGTTGGGCACAAAAATGCAAAGTAATTTTTGTAAAGACAAAATTGATCTAGAATTTAAATCCAGAAATTGTGGGTCTAGAATCTAAATTCCTACTCTTAACATTATTTATTCTCTGTATCAGCAAAAAATAAAATACTGAAGTGAGAAAATATATCATTAACACAGTTGGATGTCACAGATATTTGTCACACTACTTTATGATTTTATCTTATATTTAGATTTCCTAAAAATAGGTTATATTAAGTATACTCATATAACAGCTTTTTATTAAAATATCACACAAAGATCAATAATGCTTATATTCAAACTCTCCTCATGAAGAAATAGGCACAAATAACTCTATGGCTTGAGTAAGCTCTTTAAGAAATGGCATTAGAAATAGCACTCAAATCCAATCCACATGAATGCATTCTATAAGCTATTAACAAAGAAGCCCTCCAATCACCTAATATTCCACAGATTCACTTAGATTGTCTTATCTACCTCAGAAGGTTTGATACAAATAAACTGAAGAAATGTATGATTATGTGTAAAAGCACAATTCAATTGTGAAGTAGTATGATTAGTATCATTATTTTTGTTATGAAAAAAATGCCATGTATAAAAGAAAGAAGTTCCCTCCCTTATTTTGATGAGTTGAAATGACAGTACATTGCAAAGAACAAGGTTGTTTCTTCAAACCTTTAAAAATTATGTTAAATGTTAGAAAATAAGGCTGTCAAAAAATCTGTGAAAATATTTTGTCTAGGTCCCTGAAAAAAACCCTCTTCCCAGCAGAGCAGTGTTTAATGAACACAGCATCAGGACATTCTGCTGCACTTTTCTCAATATACCTCATTCTTTTTAGAGATATTTTTGGTGTCTTTGTGCATATCCTTTGTTAATTTTATCTGTCTGATCTAAGATGAAACAGTGAAAGATCAAATGTGTCAGTTCTTCTTTATGTAAGCAATCATACTGGATTGAAGACAAACACAAAACTACCTATTATAAGATTTCTTCCCACAGCAGCATCTTGTAAAATGGATAAAGAAACATGAATGTTTCACCCACCACTGGGCATTTTTACACGGAGCTCATACGTCATCTCGCAGCTGCAACACTTGATCATTTGTGCCTTTTGGGATCACTGCTGACTAATAAGTTATTCTCCATCTGGTTCCAATGAGGCATTTACTAGGGAAAATAGTCAATAAAATATTATACATATTTGCTGAGATCCTATATCATTGATCAAATTCAAAAATTTTAAAAATACAAGTAAAACTTCATATTTGCATTACGTAACTGCACCACTTGTAACAGTCTTGTTCATTTTCTTGTGACTTATTTTCTTGTCTTTCTCCCTCATAAACCACATGTCAGGATGCTACTGCCTCAAATGATTCAGGTTTCCTTTGGTGACTTGTGTTTGAACTGTTTTCTCTTTGCTCACATCATGCATATTTTATAGATGAAAGGATACAGACTCAGGGGTTATGAACACAATGTGACTCTGCAGCAGGAAGTCAGTTGGTACAAATCAACTTCTGGAAGTCTCTATAAATCTGATACATTAATAGGGTGACATTTGCTTAGAATCTTGAACCACTAAGAAAGCATATCATCTTAAGGTAATGTAGAAAGTTCATAGCTTTAGATCATTTGTCCTAAATGAGTAATTGTCAATAAAATTCAATGAAAAAGATCAATTTAATGAAAATTGCAAATGGCATTCACGTGTTAGTTTAGCTTGTTTTTTACAAGCTCCAAGCATGTATAAATTAACTAATTTTTCATGATTAAATAAGTGAGTAGAGTCATCATTTTATTCTACAAGTTGATTAGTGCAATAAACATAGCTAATCCTCTTTTGTAAAATGACTCAAATCTTACCTGAGGATCCTATTATTGGATGGAAAGTGGATTAAAATATGAAGGTTATTTTAGTATCTTTCAGCTTCCTCTCACTACAGTTGTTTCTGAAATCACATATTCAGTACTCAAATTTTATTACCAAAGTTCTTTCTCTCATCTCAAACTTTTGCTCTTCCCCCTCTATGCCCCATGCCAACCACCACACCTCAGTGGAATAGCCAGTTCACACATTCTCAAAAAGTGTGGCAGAAGAACTAGGCTGCTTGTGGCTTTTGCTTGTCCACTGAATCTTTCAGCATTTACACATCAATACACCACATTCCTTGCTCTGGCTATATATTTCTGTGTTATAATCCACCCTCCTAAACTTAGCATGAAACAATTATTATACTATGTTCATGGATTGTCTGGACCACAGTTTAGAAAGTTTTGTCTCTACACCATGATGTCTGAAGTTTCCTGAGGCTCAGGACTTTAAGAAATATCAGACAACCACTGGCTTCACTCACCTGGAGAGGTTTTTGACCACATGCTGGGTTCCCACCTGGAGAGGTTAAGGTGGCACCTGAATTTGGCTTGGACTTTGGCCATGGTACCCTCACATAGCCTAATCATGCACCGAGGGGCACTGTCAAGTTTCCAAGAGTACTAGATGTGAGTTACAGGGCCTTCTCTGACCTAGCCTAGAAAGTCAACGTCACTTCTTCCACATTATATTGACTACAAGTGAGTCAAGTTTCAGGGAGAGAGGAATAAGATTCATCTTTTTATAAGGAACAAACAGAGTCACTTTGCATTTAAAGATATATATGTGTAGAACAGAAAAAAAAAAAGAGTAGGAAACTAGAGCAAGTAGAGGAGCCCATCCATGTGAGACTCAGCCAGCCACTGTCTGGTACCTGACAAAGATGAAATACCTGCCATTTCTCTTAAAGACAGCTCAATCCCACACACCAGGGTCACTGTGGTCCATGGCCTCAGCCCAGTTGACTTTAGTACCCCTTCTGGGCATATAGAAATGTCTAGGTCACTTCCAGGCACTGAGAGCTGCATGATAGTGTCTGAGGATTCTGAGTCTTGTCCTCATCCTTTCAAGTAACTCCTCACAATTACTTATACCTATTGCTTAAAAGTTTAACACTTTTGAGTACATTTTACTACTATGTACTTATACAGTACATTTGTGTGTATATATATATATATATGTGTGTGTGTGTGTGTGTGTGTCATATTTTCAGTTATCTATTCCATTTTTGATATGTTATTTTAAGATATTATCATTTACTTACTAACACAAGATCCACTTGAAACCAGAGATCATTACATACTATTCCTTCTTTCTAAGGATTAGGGAGCAAATATAAAATAGATAAGAATATGTGTTTTAAATATAGATCTATAGATGTTTTTCAATAATAAGCCATCTATGCTTTCTTGTTTACAAAAATGGCTTTGATTCTCCAGCTTTTCCGATACTTATACTACTTACAAGGTAACATTTTTTAGCTTCTTCCCCCAATGAGAGGAGGCTGTTGCCCAACCCTGTGACTGAGCTCAGCTTGTGGCTTGCCTTGGCCCGTAGAATTTGGGCTTATTCTCAGAGTAGGCCACATATATCTGTAATGTTTCTACTTCCTCTCTTGGACTCCTGCATCACTGGAAGGCCAAAACAAGTCCATTAGTGGATAAAAGACCATGCAGGGAGACACATCATTACAAGGCTCCTGTAGAGCAGCCTGTATTTGCTCATTCACTAATTGACTGCTTACTTAAGAGCAAGCCCACCTGGAATAATCCAAGCACAGTCCAAGTCAACAGAAGCACCCAGCCAACCCCCAGAGCACACGAAAAATGAATGCTTATATTTGTCCTCCACTGAAATGTGTACTTGATTATTTCATAGCAGTTTAGTGACTATTGATAACTAATACATTATCAGAAAATTATAAAAATACATACCAGAAGCTTTACTTGACCCATATACATGTTTGCAGCACCTGAAAAGTTTGGGCAGATTCTTCCATGACTCTACGTGGTTCCATGGATCCCTTACTGTGTTCCTATTTCCCAATGCAACCACAAGCTTCTCAGGACATGCCTCCAATTCTTGACTTTTGCCAATCAATTAGCAACCTCTATAACTACTGATTTGTGTCCATGAGACCAGAAGAATCCCTTGTATCTGTTAAGGGAATTCAAAGAAATTTCACTAAATCTGTCATGAATATGCAGAAATATCTGGAAAATTGAATCTTTTTCTCTACATCCTAATTTGTCATTGAACATAAACATAGTGTCTTCTGAAGAATTTAAGATCAATCCTACTTGTTCAAGAATCATAAGACACAAGCCAGCAAAATGAAGACTATCATTTTCCTTTCTTATATTTAACAGACTGACATCTAAGAAGATTCATTTTGCAGTTTTAATTAGCATTCATACTAATTGCTAATACTAGGTCCTTCTATTTGGTGAAGTAAGACTCTGAAATACTTTTTAAAAATCTTTCCTCATCTATTTGAGGCGATATCAAGTTTCTTAATGGAAAAAATTAATAAAATCTATTAAAATACAGAAATATTTTGAAAGTATTAATGATGCATATGTAGTAAGATTAGATTTTAGCTCTTGGCTCACAAAATCTTTAATGTGAAAGAATGTACAGAAACAGCATTGATTCTTCCAAGAGGTAAATATGGTAGGGGAATAAGTTCATGATTCACCCTGCAAGAGTTGTAGATTTCTTTTTCCTTGCTGTAATATCTTAGTTGACTTGCAATTCATTTTCACAGAGCAGATAAAAACTTCTGAATTATATATTCCGAAGTATGATTTTAAAATGCAGGCCAACTAACTACAACCTTCTCTTGCAACTCGTTATCAGATGTTATAAGGGATGGGCCAGGGTTATAGCTCAGCAGCACAGCACCTGCCTGGCAAGCTTGAGCCCTTGAGTTCAATTCCTAATACCAAAACAAACAAAAAGAAAGAAAAAGTTATTAGGAAAACGAAAGTTACAGATTCATTGGGTTTATGATATTTTCCAAAAATGTCTTTGTATCTCCTTTTCCAAGAGAAGGGAAATGCTTTTTTGTGTTGTTGTTTTTTTTGGGTTTTTTTGTTTTTGGTACCAGGGATCAAACTTAGGGCCTTGTGCTTGTGAGGCAGGCTGCAGAACCACTGAGCTAAATGCTTTTTGTAAACTGTTGTTGTTAAGTCCTTAGGAGTTACCACTTACATGAAAATAAAAGAAGGTAAAATTTTGTTTAATACCTAAATACTCGTAAGGAGAGGCTCGTAAGTTTTTCCCAAGCATTTTGCAATCAGTGGTGCTGTGAATAGTATTATTGTTAGTAGTATTACTATTATGATTGTTATCATTATTTCCTTTTATTAGACAGCAAATCAATGTTGTGACATAAAACTTAAAGCCCTAAAACTCTGAAAATATACTTAATTATTCAATGCAACTAAATCACATTGAATTCATTCCCCAAAGGAGATTTAGGATGTTCTGAAAACAGCAATTGAAAACAACAAAAAATCAAAATTAAATAGTGAGAGAAAATGTATTTAGTAGCAATGTACTTTCATTGCTTTGTTTATTCTCTTGATGAGTGCAAGATGTAATCTCCATGTTGTGCTTTCTGACCTTGAAGAAGCAGACGGTGTGTGGCACAGCAAAACCTTCAAGGGGCTGGAGCTGAATACCAGGGAGGAAGGATGGCTTAAGGCAATTGTTACCACAAAACCTGCTGTTTTGAGGAGGAGAAATTACCAGGGTTTGTGTTGACGAAAGTGATACAAGGAAATCTAGACAACCACTGAATCTTAAAATTAAGTCTAGAAGAGCTTCATTAGTTCCTAATAAGATGTGACGAGAATGAACATTATCCTTACAGATTAATGAAGTGAAGTTTGGGGGTTGAACAAAGGCAATAAAATGAGCATACATGCTGTAAACAACTGGAAATTTTTACACTTAAAGGCTGGAGAGTAAGGAAGGTATCATCAAAAAGGATGCCGAAATACTGGTGTAACATAAATCAAGGTTGAGAAATGTGTCCAAAGTCTCAGAGAATAACTGTATGAGGCTGCTGAACAGTTTGAAAATAGTCTGAACTTCTCTTTATAGAGTTCGCAAAACTATAGAAATTTTCTAACCTAGAACACATGGTGTATGAAACTAGAAAATATATATTTACTACTATTTAAATATATTATGGATTCTCTTTGCTTTCATATTGCAATATTTTATGTTGTGTTTTGTTCTGTAGTGTATTTTCAGAAAGGAACATTGCATTAGATTCTCCTGAGACACATCTACATGCTTCCCCCTCTCCTCTCCTGCATCATCTGTCTCCGACTTCAGAGGACAAACATACCAGACATTCTCCCTCCTGGCCCCTCTTCAAGACAGGACATGGATGCATGGTTCCATCCTATCTTGAAGTTCTTAAGTTGAACCTTACTAGCAATTCGCATAATCTAGTTCCTTTCCAGCCCCCTCCTACCTCCACACTTCCCCCTGCCTCCCTATGCCCCCTGCCTTCCTGCTCATGTGGCTCCAGCCACACAGGCCTCTCCTGGGCTCCTCGCAGTGGGTGCAAATCTGTGCCCAATCTTAAATGTGTTTTTCCTCTCCATGGATGCTGTGCGCCTCACTTTTCCTCATCTTTCAGGACCCAGTTCAGATCCTGCCACTGGAGAGTCCCTGATCAGGCTCTCTGAAAGCTCCATGGAATGCCACACTGTCTTCATTTGGCACCAGAGAAACTACATCCCTCTGGCAAACTGAGAAGACACTGATATATGAATGTGAAGAGACAAGAAGGAAAACAAAACACCAGAATTCTAAACGACATTGATAAACTGCTGCCCTGACTCTGAAACCATCCTGTTTCCAGATCACTGTTTCCAGAATACTGGATGATAATGTTCCCATTGATTAAGCCACTAATGGAGTATTCTGCTCCTAACAGTGGGAGTCCCAAATTGATTCACCACAACACTCTTCAGGACTTACCATAAAACCCAAGAATGCTTCACCACATGGCCTCAAGTTGGGAGGACAGCTAGCAGGCTGAGTACAACCTGCCCTGATTGTCAAGCTGTAAAATCCATCTGCTATGCAAGGCTTCATCAGAACTTCTCCAAGACTTTCAGTCACCTGTCAAGCACCCAGACTTCATCAAAGTCTGGTGAACCCCAATGATTTACCACAGCCAGAACACAGTGGCCTGTCAATGAACTGCAGTGACTGTATGACTTAAGATGATGGTGAATAAATGAAAGTCAGAATGTATGTCATTTAATGCTTATACTACGCTTCTAGAATCTCAGTGTTATATCTCAGTACCAGTTATATACATTGATGTCTTTGCTTTACCTTTGATGTTGATAAGTACTAAAGGGATGCAAAAGATGTGTGTGTGGAAAATAATAACAGGTAAACTGATTTCTATATGTAGGTAATATCTAAGTCCATAATATTTATAAATGCCTCCAACAAAATGTTATCATTGTGGCTGTATCTCCATTTACAGACAGAAAACTAAATTACAGAGATTAAGGAATTTGATGAAAGTCATACAGGTTGTTAATAGGCCAAGCTGGGGCTTAAATCTAGGTCACCTGGCTCTAGAACACATATGAATAAATAATATACTATCTCTCTTCAAACTCCTAAAAATACAAGAAAGGTATATAATTGAACAGCAAAATAAATATTCCAGAAGAACGAGTGACATAAACTACTTCTGGAAATGTTCGTGCACAGACCAAAAAATCCAGCCAGCAGGTATATATATAGTAGAGAAGTTTTCCACTTTGTA
This sequence comes from Heterocephalus glaber, assembly GCF_053883595.1. NCBI lineage: Eukaryota > Metazoa > Chordata > Mammalia > Rodentia > Bathyergidae > Heterocephalus > Heterocephalus glaber. Next base: position 6,970,647 of record NW_028258142.1, on the reverse strand, counting down.
AGAAAATTTAACTGAATTAAATACAAAATTCCATTCAAACATATTGTTTTAGGGTTTATGAAAGAAACAAACTATGCCAGCATTGTGAGATGGAAATTATAGAATGGATTCATGGAGCAGCAGAATCCTGATATAGACCAGGAAGAATTTGAGTGACAGTGGGAGAGATGGCCTACCATAGGGTCCTGTGGTATCTTCAGGGTTCAGTTGGTATTCCTACCATTCCAGACACACCTGAGTGGATTCAACCACACAGGCAGGTAGCTCCTCTTTCCCTCACTAGTCCAACTGCTTCTTCTCTTCTAAATAAATGTTTAGTCACAGAAGACAAACCAGGCCAAAAATCAATTTCTGATGAAGGATCAAGAGTCTTAAACTAGGTCCTTAAGGTATCTAATAGTATTCTTACTAATTATCTATCATAAATATGTCAAAGTTATGATCGAGCAATGATAAATATGTTAGAAACAAATCCATGACCAATAATATGTCCATGGTTTTTGATGGGCAAATGGGGCAAGATTTGAGGCACCATGGCCTTGATGAGTAAAATAGAATAAGGTCTCTGGAACCACACTGGGTGGATTCTTCCATAATGTGGCCCATAGGTCATTTGATGTATTGAAAAGGTGCATTCACTGGTCTGAGCCCCAAACAAACTAAGTCATTTTTGTACTGCTTAAATTGCAATGTAATCTGACACTTTTATGTATAAATTACATCACAGACTTTAACCCACTTTGGAAAGAATCCAAGACGAAAATATATTTGAGACTTCTCTGAATAGTCGAGCATTTTATTGCTGTCCAGTAGTATGATGTTTATTATATGACCAGAAATGCACATGAGAATTGTGGCATGAAATGCAATGGACAATTCTAAAGTGCTTTTTATTATTCATGAAAAATGTTTTGTAATTTCAATGTATTATTAAAGCATACTATTGACACCAATAGTAATGGGAAAGAGAGGTACACCTCTGATAACTCATTCCTTGTTTACCCTGGGCCTCTGTGCTTGACAGAGTTGAAATGTTACATGTTTGCTGTCACTCAGACATTGTTTCAGTATAAGTTCCCAAAATGCACTTTGAATTCAAGATTCCAAAAGAGTAGTGAAGCCATTGCAGATTAAACTGTCTTTATTTAGAAAATATGCTAAAAGCAGCAGCTGGGAATACTTGTCTGTCAAAGCTGAGGCTGGTTTTCAGTCAGTGCCACGAGGAGCAGCCCACGCTGTCACTGGAGTTGCTCTCCGTGTAATCCCTTGTTATTGTGGAGTCTCTGCCACTTGGAGCATCAAATACTGAATCTGAATGATATCACCTGACTTTTGTGACAATCTAAGCTACAGAAAAAAGCAGCTATAAAAAATGTAGTTAAAACCAAAAGTGTGAATAATGCTTTAGTGTTCTCAATATGCATCCACAGTCAAATAGCTATCTGCTTCTTGAACAGTTACCCAAGTACTGAATGCCTTGCAGGTGCTGTGGTCTATTTGAGGCTTCATAGCAGTAGCCAGGATAGACACAATTCTTACCCTTGAGGAGCTGACATACTAGGAGTTCATGAGAAAAATAAAACCTCTACAAGGAACTCTGTGTTCTCCACAGCAGCAGACTGAGGTAAAGTAATGTAATGGCTATGAATCAATGCATTAGGGAGGGCACTGGGAGAGGCTCCTGATCACAGAGTCTGATCAAGGACTCTCCAACAGGAACCTTAAAGATGAGGAAGAGTGAGAATCAAAGCATCCAAGCAGAGGAAAAACACATATAAGATTGGGCACAGATTTGCACCCACTGTGAGGAGCCCAGAAGAGGCCTGTGTGACTGGAGCCACATGAGCAGAAAGGCAGAGGGCATGAGGGAGGCAGGGATTAGTGTGGAGGTAGAAGAGGCTTGGAAAGGAACCAGATTATGTGCATTGCTAGTAAGAAGTTAAATTTTATTCCAAATAGAATGACTAGACATTAAAGGATTTTAACCAGGAGAACTAGATGAATTGATTTATAATTTAAAACCATTATTTTGGCATCACACCCTCATAATTTTTTACTTTAGTCAGAATCGTAGGAGGAGACTCCTTATTGTCTCCACTCGCTATATGAGAGAAGCGAGACTCAGAGAGGAGACTGCTGCCCTCAGAAGTGCAGCCCGTCAGTGAGGGAGAAAACAACCAATCCTCAGCCAGTATCCCAGTTCATTTCTTTTCACTGCAGTTGCCTCCTTCTTATGGGCCTCTAACCAAGTTATGTGCAACAAAATCAAATTTCAAATAGGAACATTTTCTTTAAATGGTCACATACCTAAAATTATTTCATATTATACTATGGCATTAGGTTGAGCTGATAAAAAATGAAATCATGGCCAAAAACATATTGAAGGATTTACTCTAGAATCAGAATAATGAGATGGGTTTGAAATACAAAGATTTAATGTGATTGAGTGAAATAAGTTACATGCAACCAGGCTAATAGGCTGTATTTAAAATTCCCCTTTGAATCATTTCTTTTCATCCGTCTCTGAAGATATGAAATAGTATGTCTGGAGTGTTCCCCACCACAGCAGTCTGATTCCCTGGGCTCACTTCCAGCCTGGATCCACCATCCCTACACTCCTCCTCATGACCTCCATCACATGCTATGGTGTTTACCAAAAAAAAAAAAATCCTCTCAATAAATATAATTAAAATCATTGCTCTAAATGCACCAAAACTATAAGAATATAAGGTTAGCATGTTGAGACAGTAATAATTCATTAAGGCACTCCAAAAAGAGAGTTAATTGAGGAGATAAAAATTAGAAAACTTTTTAAAGCACATTAAAATGTAAAAATGCTTACAATTAACAACGAAAGAAGCCTTTATTTCTAGGTTTACAAAAGTCTAAATACCTTGATCATCCTTTGACTAAAAGCAATTCAATGTGCTGAATCAAATAGAAAACTATATTTAAATATCCTACTTTTTGAATACTCAGAAGCTCAAACCAAATTGAAAACATGACTTCATGGAGAAAGGAACAATACAGAAGCCAACTTTGCCCTTGAAGATGTTCACTTAACTGAGTATATTCAAACACTGGATTTGGCAGTGCAGAGGTTGTAGGATAAGGAGATAGCTCAAACTTGCTCAAGGATGTGAGTAAAACAGAGCAGATTTTTCTGCAAAGAAACCTGAACTTTGAAGAGGAGAGTCTTAACCTTGAGGCTACTTTGAGGAAAATGGTCTAGTACAACATAGACAGAGTGGAAAATTGAAAACTCATGACTCAAGAGGAGTAAGAAGACCTATACCATTCCACAAGGACTGTCAAACTTGGGAGTTAAGGGACACTCTTTCTCCAAAGAAAGCATCAGGCTCAGTTTACAGAAATTTCTACCAAATATTCTAAAATCAACTGTATATTTCATCAACAATTTGCTATTAAAAACAAGAGTGTAGAAATGTGTTCAATGTAAGTTTATTATATTAACGCCTTGAAAAGTCACTACAAGAAAAAAGGATGACAGGAGAACCTCCAATGTGAAAATGTACACAAAACCCAAAATGATATTACAGACAGGTTACATTAAGAACTATGGAGAGAAAAAAATAAATAAATAAATTTTTAAAAATAACTATGGAGAGGATAAAACAGCAGGAAAAGTTTAACCAAAAATTGATAAATGAACCAATTAATGAGTTCTATCACACGAACATAAAAACAAGTTAAATTCCATGATAATCTCATTAAATGAAGAGACGATTCTACATCTAGTCATGAAAGAAACATTCTACAAAGAGCCAGGGACAATAACTTTCTTAAGGTGTTAATTTTACAACTATTATTATGCTTAGTGATTAAATAATTACAATAGGGAACAAGTCATGAATCCCCTTAATAGCAGCTTTATTTAGTCTTGTCCTGAAAAATCTTGCCAGTGCATTGATATAAGAAAATTAAGGACATAAATATTTGAAAGAATAATATAAATCATCATTATTTACATATGTAAAGTACTAGAATTAATCAATGAAGCTATAATTAAGAATTAAGATCACTATATAAATCTATTCATAAAAGCTAGGAAAATGTAACTAGCTATCAATTCCAATGATTAGCTTCATAAAATAAATCTTTAAAATATAAAAAAAAGTGAAGGAAATTATAAAATGTTGATGATTTAGATATATTAAATAACAAAAAATTAAAAGGAAGAATTATATCCAACTAAAAGAAGTATCACTATCACAAAGATATTGACTTCATCTAAATTTAACACATACATTCAAAGAAACTACCTAGATATTCCTAATATTTGGTGACATTCAACAAATTTTAATTGCAGCACTACTGCTATATTGATATTGTCTTCATCAACCATGATAGTTTTAGGATCACCACTAGGGAGAAATCTTCTGACATCTTATTTAAAATTTCAGTGTCTACCCACTCCTCAATGCTGGTACTATCAATACGCCTTATCTCACTATGGCTTTTCTTTTTTTTCCATTAAAATCATTATATGCTAATGTAGAATTGCCAGCAAAAATGGAATTTTTCAAATAATACATGAAATATAATTCCATTTCCGTAAATTTCAATCCTAGTAAAATAAAAAGCACATTGCATTACTCCATGTGTGGAAATCTATCAACAAAAGAAAGGTCTTGATAAGTACCATATTCAGGAGGATATACACTCTGAGTAAGAGGGAAAGATATTGACTCAATAGAGAATGTGTAGGATGATAAGAATAAGGACAAAACCAACTATTTTTATTAATTAGGAGGTGTATATAGAAATACTAGTGTATAATTATTCTTTGCTCAGGGAAAAACTGTCTGAGGGACACAGACTTGGATAGTTCACCATGGTTTTTTTTAAACACCCTAATAAAAAGCACATTAGTATTGCACTTCTTCACATTCTTTGGGTTCTTTTCATTTAGACACATTCTGCCCAAGACATTGTTAATTGAGGATAAGCAGAAAGAAACCTGTACATCAGCCTGGGTTCCATAAACATGCCTGCTTGGCTGATTTAATTCACCCACAAAGGGGAATGAATTTACTTTCTCTCTCAAGAATGACACTGTCAGCAAAGATGTTTCTAGTGCCTGGGAAAAAAATAAATGGATCAGCAACATGGATGCACAATGTTAAAAGATTAAATAAATGCTGGGGATTTAGCTCAGTGGTTCCTTCCCCGCTTCGCAAGCGCAAGGTCCCAAGTTCGATTCCCAGTACCAAAAGCAAAGATGAAATAAATGAAGAAAAGTACCACTGTTAGATACACAACATGCAAAGCAATTAGCATACTTTATGTTTCTCAATCTTACCTACAGACAAATTTGCTTTAGAACTAATGCTCCAATTCTCATCTCAAAGTTACAGTTTCCATGGGTCTCCTTGCACACTCAGTGTGTGCTTAGGCAGCAATCTTTCAAAACGGAAACGTATTTGTATATACCCTAGGTGAGTACTTTCTCAGAACTACTCACCCTTTGTGTCATTACTTTAGGAAGTGTGGTTCTAAAACATTACTTTCAGTAAATATTTTCCAGGTTCCCTCTGCCATTAAGAAAATAAGCTTCAGAAAGCCCCTGGGCTTCTCAGTGAAGCATTTTTATCACCCTGGATTATGCTATTTATTAAGAAAGGCTTGAGTGGGCACAGAGGCCATTAGGGAGGGTGTAAGAGCTTTCTTCCACCTGTACAGGAAGCAGGTATTCTTTCACTCCAAAAGTCATGATTGTCTTGGGAAAGATATTCCATCAGTATCAGAATACCTGGAATTTAAGTTATGCTGTCTTGCTTGCTAGTTTAGGAAATTACACAGAATGTCCACTTCCAAACCTGTAAATGGAGGATGAAAATATCCACCTGACAAAGTTTACTAAGTGACACATTTTAGCTCAGAGCCTTCTGAATTCAAATGACAGATATGAAGCACAAGGCATTATCAAGCAACACAGGGCAACTCAACAGCCAAGACGGGTGGAAGAAAAAGCATTATAAATCATTCTCTCTGGCCTGTACAATGGTCAAAAATCTCTAAACATGATGAAAACAAAAATTGAAGTTTTAAACATGGGTATATCAGAAATATTAACCCCACAATTACAGACGTGTAATATTTACAAGGATATTGCAAAGAGTGGAAAAAGACCAAGTACCAATTTCCATCTTGGTATAAGACAGATAAAAAGCATGCTCAGCATTATTCTGAGAAAAATAAAGTAGAAACCCTGGTTTGTGACGCCAAGTTCAGCTGTTTTGTAGAGTGGCTGCAGTTGTGATTAGGCTAGAAATTATTTCAAATGTTATTTATCTGCAGAGAGAGTCGGGATATTTTTCTAGTTTGTATTCAAAGACCCCAAAAAGCACATTTTAAAACATAAATAATTTACTCTGAATTTCACAGCAACAGAAGTGGCCCTGTGCAATGAATGTTTTCTTAGTACATGTTTGCAGTAAATAACGTTTACATTGTCTGTGTAGAGTTATTATGTGTACATAACACATTTTAATTCCTTTTTTCATCCTCTTCCCTCTTCTCTTTCCCTGCTCCCTCCATTTGTTGATCCCCTTCCCAGTTGAGAAAGATCTCTCTCCCTACTTCCTACTATCTTTTACTTTGCTCTTTATTTATAATTCAGGTTTCTCACATAACAGAAACCATGCAATAATTAAGCTTGTGCACCTGGTTTCACTTAGGATCTCAAGGTGCTCCCATTTTTTTTTTTTTTTACCAATAATTCAAGTTTATTCTTCTTTATGGCGGAGTACTACTCCATGGTGTGTAAATACCACATTTTCTTTATCTATTCATCTATTAATAGTCTATAGATCACTTTCAAGATTTAGCTATTAAGAACTGTTCTGCTATAAACATGGATACACATTTATGTTATATGATGTCTTTAACCCTTTCAGGAAGATGCCCAGAAGGTGAATAACTGCGTCAAATGGAATTTCTAGTTTTAGTTTTTTGAGGAATCTCATATTGATTTCCATAGTGGTTATACTAGTTTATATTCCTGCCAACAATGTAAAAGCATTCCTTTTCCCATGAGTTTTGTTAGCATTTGTTATTTTTTGATTTCTTAATGATGACCATTTTTTCTGGAGTAAAATGGAATGCAATGTTGTTTTAATTTTCATTTCTCTAATGGCCAGTTATGTTGAGCATTGCTTCATGTATTTATTAGATATTTGTACTTCTTCTTCTGTGAAATATCTATTTCACTTACCTGTTTTTTAATTGGGTCCTTTATTTGGGGGTCTAATATTTTCAGTTCTTTGTATATTCTAGATATAAATGTGTGGTGATAACTCCTTGTGGTGTTAATTTGCATTTCCTGGTGGCTGTGAAGATTGAAAGTCTTTTTTTTTTAATTAAATTCTTTTATTGGTACATTGTAGGTACACAACACAATTACATTTCTCATTGGGAATTGTACCTTTACATAATGCATCTTGGTTCTCATTTTTTCCCCATTCCTAGCCCTCCCTTCATGCCCTCCACCCTTCCCTATTTACAAAGACTTTATTTCCATTTATTCCATTTTTCAGCATTTTTCCTTTCCCTTCTTTCCTTTCCCCTGCCCCTCCCACTACCCCTACCCCTTTGGACCTTTTCTTCCTATTTTGCATTATCGATTATTCATTCTAATCATTGCTACATTTTAAGTATACAATATAATGACATTCATCATTGGAAATTTGCACCTTTACATAATCTCTCTTGGTTCTTATTTTTCACCCTTGCCCAGGCCTCCCTTCAAAACCCCCATTCTTACCTATTTACAAAGATTTTGTTCCTATTTTTCCATTTTCTCATATTAATCCCATTCCCTTCTATCCTTTCCCCTAGCCCTCCCACTTCCTTCCCATTTGCCCCTTTTCTTCTGACTTCACATTACCTATTATACATTTAGTCCTTATTTACACTTTCAGTTTCTCACACCAGAGAAACTATTTGGTATTTACACATGTGTGTCCTATGTATTTCACTTAATAGTATCACCTCAAAGTGCATCCACTTAGCTATAAATGTCTCTAATTTCTCATTTTTTATGGCTGAGTAGTGCTCCATTTTATAAAAAACCTCCACATTTTCTTTATCCAGTATCCAGTTGATGGGCATTTGGGCTGTTTCCAAGTTTTAGCTATTACAAACTGTGCTGCTATGAACATGGGTGCACATATATCACTGTGGTATGATTCTTTTAATTCTTTGGGGAAGATCCTCAGCAGTGGAATAGCAGGTCAAATGGGACTTCCAGTCCTAGCTCTTTGAGGTATCTCCATACTGATTTCCACAGTGGTTGCACCAGTCTACACTCCCACCAGCAGTGGAGCAGGGTTCCTCTTTCCTCACAGCCCCGCCAGCATTTGTTATTGGTTGATTTCATGATACCATCCATTCTTTCTGGAGTGAGGTGGAATCTCAGCATTGTTTTCATTTGCATCTCTCGAATGACCAGTGATGTTGAACATTTTTTCATGTATTTATTTGCTATTTCTACTTCCTTGTCTGAGAAATGTCTGTTCATTTCAGATGCCCATTTTCGGATTGGGTCTTTAAATTTGGGAGGTCTGATCTTTTCAAATTCTTTATAGATTTGAGATAGTAGACTTTTGTCTGAGGAAGAGCAGGTGAAGATTTTTTCCCACATTGTGGGTTGTCTCTTCACACTGCTGGTGGTTTCTCTTGCTGGGCAGAAGCCTTTTAATAAGAAGAGATCCCACTTGTTGATTGTCTGTGCTACTTCACGGGCAACTGAGGTTTTGTTCATAAAATCTTTTCTTACACTGATGTCTTCAAGGGTTCTACCTAACCTCTGTTCCAACTGGTTCAGAGTTTCTATTTTACTATTTAGATCTTTAATCCATTTTGATTTTAGTTTAGTGCATGGTGAGAGATATAGGTCTAGTTTTAATCTTTGGCAAGTTGAAAATCAATTTTTCCAGCACCGTTTATTAAAGAGGCTATCTTTCCTCCAGTGAGGGTGTTTGGCTCCTTTATCAAAGATGAGACGGCTGAGTGTGTCTGGTGTTGTTTCTGCATCTTCTAATCTGTTCCACTGGTCTTCAAGTCTGGTTCTTTGCCAGTACCATGCTTTTGTATCACAGTAGCTTTGTAGTATAGTTTCAGGTTGGGGATTGTGATACCCCCTGCCATGTCTCTGTTACCTAGAATTGCTTTTGCTATTCTGGGTCTCTTCTTGTTCCAAATGAATTTTTGGACTTTTTTCTCAATGTCCATGAAGTATGCTGCTGGGATCTCAATTGGAATTGCATTGAATCTCTATAGCAGTTTTGGAAGTATGGCCATTTTCACTATATTAATCCTTCCTACCCAGGAGCAGGGGATGTCTGTCCATTTTCTGATATCATCTTCAATCTCTCTTTTCAGAGTGCCATAGTTTTCAGAGAAGAGGTCTTTGATTTCTATTGTTGGGTTGATTCCTAGGTATTTCAGTTTTTTGGATGCTACTGTGAAAGGAATTATTTGCCCTATTTCTCTCTCAGTGAGACTGTCATTCGTGTAGAGGAAAGCTACTGATTTTTGTGTGTTGACCTTGTTACCAGCTACTTGACTGAATTTGGTTATTAAGCCTAGAAGACTTTTGGTGGAGTTCTTGGGGTCTTCTATATAGAGTATCATGTCATCTGCAAATAATGACAATTTGACTTCTTCATTTCCTATCTTTATTCCTTTTATTTCTTTCTCTTGTCTAATTGCCATGGCTAATGTTTCCAGAACTAAACTGAACAACAGTGGTGATAGTGGACACTTTGTCTTGTTCTTGATTTTAGTGTGAAGGATTTCAGTTTTTGACCATTTAGTATGATATTGGCTGTTGGTTTTTCATAGATGGCTTCTATCAGTTTGAGATAGAGACCATCTATTCCAATTTTTTGTAGGGTTTTTATCATAAATGCATGTTGGATTTTGTCAAATGCTTTTTCTGCATCTATGGAGATAATCATATGGTTTTTGTCCTTGGCTCTATTGATATAGTGTATTACATTGATTTATTTGCATATGTTGAACCATCCCTGCATCCCTGGGATGAATCCCACTTGATCAGGGTGTATGATCTTCTTGATGATCTTCTGCATTCTGTTTGCCATTATCTTATTAAGGATTTTTGCATCTATGTTCATAAGTGAGATTGGCCTATACTTCTCCTTTTTGGTTGGGTCTTTCTCTGCTTTGGGGTTCAAGGTGATGCTTGCTTCCAGGAATGAATTTGGGAGTATTGCTTCCCTTTCAATTTCACTGAAGAGTTTAAACAGTAATGGCAGCAGTTCCTCTCTAAATGTCTTGTAGAATTCAGCAGTGAAGCCATCAGGGCCCAGGATTTTCTTAGTTGATAAGTTTTTAATCACATTTTCAATTTCATTGGTTGATATTGGGTTATTCAGAATTTTTAAGACTTCTTCGTCCAACTTTGGTAATTCATATGTATCTAGGAATCTGTCTGTTTCTTCTGCGTTGACCATCTAATTGGTGTATAGGTTCTGGAAGTAGGTATTGATGATCTCCTGGATTTCTGCTGGGTCTGTTGTAATTTCACCCTTTTCATTCCTAATTGCATGGATTTGGGCCTTTTCTTTCCTTTTTCTGACAAGGTTGGCTAAGGGTTTATCAATTTTGTTGATTCTTTCAAAGAACCAACTCTTGGCTTCATTGATTTTTTGTATCATTCTCTTAGTCTCCATTGCATTGATTTCTCTTCTGATCTTTATAATTTCCTCCCTTGTATAAGCTTTGGGGTTGTCCTGTTCTTTTTCTAGAAGTTTGAGGTGCAGCATCAGGTTGTTTAATTGGGCTCATTCTGTTTTCCTAATATGCATATTCACTGCTATGAATTTCCCTCGTAAGACTGCTTTCATTGTGTCCCATAGATTCCGATATGTTGTATTGTCATTGTCATTTAATTGAAGGAACTGTCTGATTTCTTCTTTAATTTCCTCTGTGACCCATTGGTTATTCAGAAGTGTGCTGTTCAATTTCCACATGTTTATGAAATTTTTTGAGTTTCTTTTGCTATGGATCTCCAATTTCATCACACTATGGTCTGATAATATACAGGGGATAACTTCAATTCCTTTGCACTTACTTAAACATGTTCTATGTGTGAGTATGTGGTCTATTTTTTAGAATGACCCATGTGCAGCTGAGAAGCATGTGTCTTCTGATTTTGTGGGGTGGAAAACTCTGTAAACATCTGTTAAATTCATTTGTTCAAGAGTTCGATTGAGTTCTAGTATTTCATTACTTATTTTTAGTCTAGTTGATCTATCTATTTGTGACAGTGGGGTGTTGAGGTCCCCCACTACAATTGTATTCATGCACATATGACTTTTCATGTCTGTTAGTATTTGTTTTATATAGTTGGGCAACTAGTGTTTGGTGCATAGATATTTAGGATTGTCATCTCTTCCTGTTAGATAGTTCCCTTTACAAGGATGTAGTGTCCTTCTTCATCTCTCTTAATCAGTGTTGGTTTGAAATCTACTTGATCTGCAAAGAGGATAGCTACTCCTGGGTTTTTTTGGTTCCTGTCACATGGAGTATTGTTTTCCACCCTTTCACTTTCAGTCTATGAGTTTCCTTTTGAATGAAGTGTGTTTCTTGTATGCAGCATATTGTTGGATTTTGCTTCTTGACCCATTCTGCCAGTCTGTTTCTTTTGATTGGTGAGTTGATACCATTAACGTTGATGGTTATAACTGAAACATATTGACTTGTCATTGCCATGACTTTTTCTGTTTGTTGGGTCCTCCCCATTTACATTTAATTTCTTGTCATGCCAAATGGGTTCATTCTGCTTTGCTTCCTGGGGTTGTGATCCTCAATGTCTGTTCCTAGGCTATTGTGTAAAATTCTTTGCAGTGCTGGTTTGGTATTCAGGAAGTTCCTAAGGTGCTCTTTGTCATGAAAGTATCTTATTTCTCCATCCATTTTAAAAGATCATTTTGCAGGGTGCATCAATCTGGGTTGGAGGCTATTTTCTTTTAGGGCTTGGACTATGTCACTCCAAGCTCTTCTTGCCTTGATGGTTTGTGTTGAGACGTCTGCTGTGATTCTGATGGGATTTCCTTTGTATGTGATTTGTTTCTTTTCTCTGACTGTTTGGAGAACTTTGTTCTTCTGTTGAGTTTCTGGAATCTTAACAATTATATGCCTATGTGTAGATTGTTTTTGATCAAGGCTATTTGGAGTCCTATATGCCTCACTTATCTGTATGTCAAGCTCTTTTCCCCTGCTTGGGAAGTTTTCTGCCATTATTTCTGTGAAGAGATTTTTTTATGTCATCTCCACTCTCTCCTGTTTCTTCATTGAGCCCAATCAGTCTTATGTTATTCTTCTTTGCATCATCTAGCAGCTGCTGGATTGATTTCTCATGTTCCCTTATAATTTTGAAGCAATTTTTCTTTTCCTGGTCACTAATTGCAAGCTTATGTTCTATATCTGAAATTCTGTCCTCACATTGGCACATTCTGCTGTGTAGACTTTCAGTGGAATTTTTCATCTCCTGGAAATTTGTTTACATCTGTTTTATGGATTCCATTTGTTTCCTATGTTGGGATTCCATCATGTTCCTGAGCTCCTCTCTAGATTTATTAATCATGTCTTGCACTAGGGGCACAATTTCTCCTGTTATCTGAGAAATTATTTCTGATTTCATTTTTTCCAGATTCCCTTTTGTTGCCAGTTCAGTGGGTCCAGGTGGTTGAGTATCAGAGTGTTACATCTCATTTCCCTTTGGGGTTGCTGTAGGTGATCTGGAAGTCTGGTTTTGAGACTTATTTATGTGTTTTTGCATTTCAACTGGGGTGGGGGCTGTTGGTGCCTGCACGGATTACCTCCTCTGAGCTGGGAGAGGTGGGACAGGGGCTGGGAGCAGCGGTAGGGATAGTGGCCCAAAAACCCTTTCCTGTGGGCTGGGAGCAGCAGGAGGGATGGTGGCCGGGAAGTCCCTTCCTCTGGACCAGGAGCAGTGGGACGGTGGCTCAGAAGCCCCCACCTCTGGGCTGGGAGCAGTGGGACTCAGTACCATGATCTGGTGGTCCAGTGTCCTCTGTGTCTTTGTAGTGTGGAACCAGGTGGCTGTACAGAGGAGCGGGGATGGGAGTCCAGTGGATTGTTGCCGGGGCGTGGGCTGATTCTGCATGTTCTTTGAGACTCGAGACCTCAGTAGGGCATGCACCTAAAATCTGGATGGTCTGTATTAAGAACCAATGGGGATGGGGACCATGGTTCCATCACCTGTCTCAGAAGTGCAAGGTCCCAAGTTCAATCCCTTTCACTTTCACGACGCACCGAATCTGGCAAGAGTTTTATGCTTAGGAAGTTTTTGCAGTTATGTGAGTGTACTCCTGACTCCTGGGGCACTGGAGGTGTCTTCTCGTTGGGGAAAAGGGGGCATTGGAGCATACCCCACTGCAGTGAATCCTGACCACAGCATTCCGCCCTCGGGCGCTCAGCACGCTCCTCAGGCCTACCTAAAAGTCTTTTTATATGTTCATTTGTTATGTGCAAATCCTCAAATATCCATGACTTTTCTCCATTGTGTTATTGGACTATATGACTTTTACTCTTGAGTTCTGAGAGTTATATACCTATTGCAGATACTAGTCCTTTGTCAGACAAAGGGTTTGCAAATATTTTTGTTTTATCTGTTCTCCTTTTTACATTCTAGTCACAAATGAAGATTCATATCCTTGTTACATATTGAAGAATTTTAATTTTTATGAGATCTAATATGTAAATTATTCCTTTTATAGATCTTGCTTTTAGTTTCAAGTCTGTGTACTTTTCATCTATTTCTGTATCTGAACAATTTGGATAATTTTTGCTTAAATGTTTGACAGTTTCATGTTTTGCATTTATTTTCATGGACCACTTTGAGTTATTTTTATATGATATGAGTTTTAGCTTGAGGTTTCCCTACCACCACCATGAAAATCCAGTTCCTGCAGCTCTATTAATTATATAAGCTTTTCTTCCTCCAGGGAAATGTGTTTGACTTTTGACAAAAATCAGTTGGGCATATTTCTGAGTCTGCTGCTGGATCTCTATTCTGTTTTATTGGTCTTTATGTGTGCCTCTCAGTCAACACCATGCAATGTTGATTACTCCAGCTATAGGAGGTCTTGAGAGGGTGTAGGGTAGTTTCTCTCTTATTTCTCCTTGTCAAGATTATTTTAGCTTTTCTATGGTAATAATCTTGTCTATGTCTGCAGAATCCTTTGCTGGGATTTTGCAGTAAAATGCATTAAAACTACTGATCATTTGAGAGACAGTTGACATCTTTACAGTGATTATTTAGGGAAAAAAATGGACAAATTTCATCATGTAATCCATGAATGCAATATGTCTCTCAATTTATTTGGTGGTGTTTAATCTCTTTTCTCAGCTTCTTGTAATTTTCACTATATACATTAAGCATTTGTAGGCAGGTAATATCTCGGTACTTCATTTTCTTTGAGGTGGTTGTAAGTAGTAGTGTGCCTTTAATTTTGATTTTCATGTGTTCATTGTTGGTATGTAGACATGTGACTGATTTTTATTTTTGATCTTGTATTCTGAAGCCTTACTGAAGTCCTTTGATATTTCTGGGGCTTTCTTTTTTTATAAATTCCTTAAAATTTCTTACATAGACAATCATGGCCTAAATAAAGAGAGATTTATTTCTTTCTACTCAATCTCTATGCCCTTGATTCTTTTTAGTGGATTATTCAATTTTTTACCAGTAAGTGTAATCTTAGCTGAAGGATTTTTGTAGATTTTTTTTATCAAGCTGAGATAATGGCCCCCCTACCCCTAACTGGCTTATCAAGCATTGAATTTTGCCAGATCCAATTAATTAACTTTTCTTCATTAGTTGACATAATCAAATGATTTTTCTTTTATTTGTTGAGCTAAATTCTTATCACAATTTGAATGGCACATAGTGCCAGCATAAATTATTAGTCTTGGTATTTACTTTTGTCATTTGGCTTGGGCAGTGTTTTGTCCACTGTAAAGTTATTCATGTTGCTCCTCTTTCTATTCTGCATCTTTTACACCTTTTACACCTTTCTATTCTGCACCTGCTCCTATACAAGGTCCACACTTTAGGGAGAGGTGAATTGTTCTCCACTTCCTTGAGAGGTGTTTAATATTTAAATTATTTCAAATCTACTCCATAAAAGATTTGTCTGTTCTCATTTATTCAATAATTTATATCTCTATTGACCTATGGACATTTGTTTTATGCTTTGGGTTATAACCCCATAATATTGTCATTTGTTGCTCAAACTATTCCAACTTTGAATGCAGTCTGCTTATTTATCTGAGTTCTGAGTCCCTTTGATATGCCCATATCACTGAAATTTTAAAAATTACTTCCTTTTTTGGCTCTACCAGGTGCTCTAAATTCATTATGAATCCCTTGTCCAATTCTGGAATCAGTCATTTTGCCTAAAAGTCCTGCTACTCTTTAATGAAGTATCATATTAAAACCTAAAATCTGGGCACTAGGTGTGTCTTAGCTACTTGGTATCATTGCCCCTTGGTCTTCTCAGTTGATGAAACAAGGAGACAGATGTGACTTAACTTACTAACTTACACATGCACGAACACACCCACCCACACACACACACACACAAACACAAATATGCAAACAACATACCTGCTATATGTAAACATCTGTAGCTACATTATTATAAATATGAGTTTATGTTAATATCTTCAACTCTAACTTGTTGTGCCATGGATCATTCCAATAGTGAAAACCTGTGCTCATTCATCATCACTTTAATTATTCAATTCCAATCTACAAGCATAGTGTTATCAGAAATATTAGCATGTCGTATATGTTTTTGCTTAAATTCTTTTATTGGTACATTTTAGGTATACAATACGTTTACATTTATCATTGGGTGTTTGTACCTGTACATGATGTATCTTGTTCTTATTTCTTCCCCATTACCTGTGCACCCTTACCCCCCTCCACCCTTCCCTATTTACATACACTGTTTCCATTTTTCTTTGCTCATAGTTTTTCCTTTCCCTTCTTTCTTCTCCCCTTCCCCTCCCACCAGCCCTACCCCTTTGGACCTTTTCTTCCTATATGTTTGTAATGGAAAATTTACTAATTGTTCAATTTTACCATGAACGTAAAACTGCTCTAAATTAAAATCTATTTTAAAAAATGCAATTGTGGGGAAATAGATATTTTGGGGAGAAAGGTACTGTGGGATACAGTTATGAGGTATAAAAAGTTTGTGGAGAAACTGAGAAGATGAAGTGACTAGCAAACAAAGATGAAGTTGAGATTCCATAACTAATGACAAATTGTGGTATGTCTTAGTGATAGACTGGTAAACCAGCTTTTGGCAAAGATTAAAGTCCTGATTATTTGTGCTTGCCAAATTCCTGGTGTAAACACTCCTGCCTAATTTTTATCTGCCAATGTTGGCAGGGAATTGAGAAGAGATGCATACAACTGGCTCTTTCAATTCAGTAACAGCAGATGCTAGAAAACCACTGTGCTTGAGATACAAATCCTCTCCTTTAAATCTACACCTCAAATGTCATTACTCATTCATTATTTGGAGTGGAGTCCTTAGAAGGTATGGGAGGGAGAGTGGAGTTAACACAAAGTAGATTCAGAACCATAGCACACTCTGGTAGGATGTAATGCTGAACATATCCCATTTTGAATTACAGCAGTTACTTTTTTAAAAATCTAGGGCTGGAAGGTGGTGTAGCTTACTGATAGCATACTTGTTTAGTATGCAGTAGAACATGAATTGAATCCTTGGCACCAAAACAAAAACAAAAACAACCCAGCATTTTCAACGCACCATTCTCTTATTTTCTTTACCCACAAAAATAATTGTTTTTGGGAAGAAGAAAATTAGACACAAACTTCTATAGTAGATTGTTTTATAGGGTCAAAAATAATGAAATTCATATAAAAAATAATATAAAATAATAATCTTCATTTTAACTGCAAATTCCCTTATTTGTTAGAATCTTTCTACTTTTGAGTCTGGTAATGAATTTCACAAATAATGAAAGATTAGAGATAAACTAAATTTTTAAAAAATTATTGTTCTATATTTATATTTTAGAAGCTAGTAATTAGAGTATCAAATAATAACTTCATTTCATAACTTCCAAATTTATAGATGTTTTAGTATTTCTCCTGGATACATTAATGTAGTGATGTCTATTTAGGTTATTGTAAAAATTGAACTTATTTAACTAGTGGTCTCTGAAAATATCAAATAAAGAGAATAATAACTGATTACATCAAAGGAGATGAAATAAGAAAAAGTAGAAAAATTCTATGTAGTTAAGTTAGCCCTAAAAAAATGATAAAATAAGGTCGACAGTTCTCAGGCATAGCCATCCTGTGAGGTTCCAAAATCTTCACATCTAAAATTAATCAGAGAAAAAAAAAACAGACATGGAGGAGACAAAGAGACAGAGACAGAAAAATTAAGAAACCTTAATAAATTTTAATATTTTAATATCTTAATGTGTGATATGAGAAAATTCAGATTAAAAAGTCTAATGCTTACTGTACATAAAGCCATATAGTACTAATAATTACAATGACTTGGATAATTTCCAGTTATTTTGTAGTAAATATATCCCAACAGTTCACAACACAGTTCAACCAGTGTTCATGAAAGTTGAGATCACACTTGCTGTTCTCAAACCCTTCTGGTTACCATGTGATGTTGCTTCCATCTTTATCATATCCCTTGTGATAACCCTGGCAGGAGTTAGCCCTGGTGCACATGTTCATCTTGCAGTGCCTCTCTAGTGTATCTGACATTGATGTCTTTCTGAAATGTTCCTACTGTCTTGGTTTCTGCCCAGGGTCTTCTGTTGTCTCCTTTGTGGATTATAAAAATTCTTCTTCCTTTCCAATGGTGTTCTCAAGCATTTTATCATTGCTCTTCTGGCCTTTTCTCTGCACTACATTCTGTGGGCACATAATTTTAATTTTTCTGGTGGTCATTTATCTGCTAGGAGAAGCTTTTAATGGGACCACTTCATTTCCTCTGACCTTTGGTAGTTTGTGCTGCAAACTCCCCTCTGTTTCTGATCATGTACCCTTTTCTATGTTTAAACCTGAAAGTAAGTCGGCATTATCATGAGGATAAAGCATGGAGTCTAAGTGGCAGACACTTAGACCTCAGAGATCTTTTGTTTTCCTCACCTCTAAGTTGTTGACCATATTCTTGTCCTACCCAGGCCCACTAGCATCTGCTTCTAGAAGAATGGGATTAAATCCAAAGAAAAATTAGTCCTAGAGAGTTAGAAATACCTTGAATAGAAAATTGCTTTGTTTCCTAGTGTGGATGAATAAGCTTAATGGTCTCTGAAAACACCAAATAAAGAGAGAAATAATGGCTTCATCTTCTTGAGGGTAGTGATCTCTGAAATTGGATAAAATAAAACAATCAGCTGGTCTTACCATGATCATCAGGTTGAAAATTAACAAGTGAATACTAACAAAGGAACTTGATACCCATATCCCATGAAAGCCAATCCATTTATTTGAGTCTAAATATTCTTTGAACATTCACTGATTAATATTATTGTTGCTTTAATGTTAAAATTAACTTTAACACATCCTTGAACATATCATATTGGATTATTGATTAAATATAGCATGACTAGAAGTACCAGGGCATTTATTATCATATTGACAAAGGAAATTAGGGCATGGGAAAGCAGGTTGGGGAGGTAGGCATGACCTGTTAGTTACAAGATCTCAGGAAACATGTGCAGAGCAGCTCCTAAAGCCCTCCATGTGGACTTCTCCAGAGAACTCCAGCAGGTTTTCAACAGGATGGCCTAGTCCTAATGTCACCCTGAGATGGGGAATCCCAGCACCATATTTCAGGACCCCTATGTAGAAAGTCTCATGGGTTTTCTCAAGATTTGGAGAGTATAAAAGGATGCAGATGCCAAGAAGAGCTTCCTATCGTGACTTTCCTAAGGATAGCCTGCCCTGGTTTCTCCAGGGTGTTCTTCTATTTTGCTTTTTCCTCTTTAACTCATCCCAAGTTCACTCTGCAGAGCCAGTTTCTCTTTCACTCTTCACTTTTACTTTTTCAAATAAACTTTGCCACTGCTTTTTGCTCACTTTATTCAGTTCTTTGTTCGAGACAAGAAGAACCTGGAATCTAACTTTGGAAGGAGAGGCGAGCAACCCAGAACCCAGTAACCGTTAGGGTAAACCGAGGCATGACCGAGCCCACAGAGCAGGCAAAAATGAAGCAACAAATGAAGTTTTATATTCAGCCTGGGTGCAGGTGAGTCAAGGGAGACAAAGCTCAATCCTGGGGGATTGGGCAAGGTAAAACTTTATAGGGGAGTTTGGGAAGGAGATGGGTAGTGCCAGGAGGAGTGGGAAATTTTTGTTCTGGAGTTGAGAAAGTCATTTGTTCTGGGGCAAGGAAGTCTAGTGATCTCCAAGGGTGTCTGGACCTGCAGGTGTTGTGTGGGTGCCTTGGCTTCCTGTTAACCATTGAGACTTACAGGATGTGTAACTGCATTGCCTGGGAAGTTTTTAATCTTCTGCCTGGGTGGAGTCTGACAATAACATTTAATTGGCAAGCTATTCTTTTTTATTAATTATATTGGTACATTTAAGATATACAATATAATGACATTCATCATTGGAAATTTGCACCTTTACATAGTCCATCTTGGTTCTTATTTTTTCCCCCTTCCCCTGCCCTGCCGTCAACCCCTCCACCTCTCCCTATCAACAATGACTTTGTTTCCATTTTTTCTTTTTCTCTGATTAATTCCATTCCTTTCTTTCCTTTCCCCTACCCTCTCATTTCCCCTTCCCCTTTGCACCTTTTTTCCTATTTCACATTATCTATTATACTTTTTAGTCCTTATTTACACTTTCAGTTTCTCACACTAGAGAAACTGGTATTTACACGCATGTCCTATTTATTTCATTTAAGAGTATGGCCTCACTGTGCATCCATTTAGCTATAAAATGTCTCCAGTTACTCATTCTTTATGGCTGAGTAATACTCCATTTTATTAAAAAAGAAACACATTTTCTTTATCCAGTCTCCAGTTGATGGACAATTGGGTTGTTTCCAAGTTTTAGCTATCATGAATTGTGCTGCTATGAACATGGGTGCACATATATCACTGTGGTATGATTTTTTTAATTCTTTGGGGAAGATACCCAGCAGGGGAGTAGGTGGGTCAAATGAAACCTCTAATCCTAGGTTTTTGAGGTATCTCCATACTGATTTCCACAGTGGTTGCACCTGTCTATACTCCCACCAGCAGTGGAGTAGGGTTCCTCTTTCCCCACAGCCCTGCCAACATTTGTTATTGGTTGATTTCATGATGGCAGCCATTCTTTCTGGGGTGAGGTAGAATCTCAGTGTTGTTTTCATTTGCATCTCTGGAATGACCAGTGATGTTGAACATTTTTTCATATGTTTATTTACTATTTCTACTTCTTTGTCTGAGAAATGTCTGTTCATTTCAGATGCTCATTTTTGGATTGGGTCTTTAAATTTGGGAGGTCTGATTTTTTTTAAGTTCTTTACAGATTCACAATAGTAGACCTTTGTCTGAGGGACAGCTGGTGAAAATTTTTTCCCACATTGGGGGTTGTCTCTTCACACTGTTGATGGTTTGTCTTGCTGTGCAGAAGCTTTTTAGTTAGAAGAGATCCCACTTGATGATTGTTTGTGCTAGTTCACAAGCAACTGAGGTTTTGTTCATAAAATCTTTTCCTACACCAAAGTCTTCAAGAGTTCTATATAATCTCTCTTCCAGCTGGTTTACTGTTTCTTTTTTAATATTTAGATCTTTAATCCATTTTGATTTTAGTTTAGTGCATGGTGAGAGATATAGATCTAGTTTTAGTCTTTGGCAAGATGAAACCCAATTTTTCCAGCACCATTTATTAAAGAGGCTATATTTCCTCCAGTGAGGGTGTTTCAAGCTATTTTTATTTAGGAGTAACCTGACAACATTTTGCATATCCAGGAGATTCTGATAACATGAGTAGATAAAAATTGTAGAAATAAAAGTTTTGGTAAACATCGCTATAATGACTATAGTATCCAACTACAGTGAGGAGGTTTTAAGTATAATGAGCTTAAAATAAATAAAATATTTTCAATACTACAGGTCAAATGTGGGTCTGGTAGAAAGTAAATCAATCAACTCCTGAAACTTGCAAGGAAAAAGTGCTTAATCCATGCCATTTGAAAGAATATTTTTGAAATTTTAACATCAGGTGTTATATATTAAACAAACATTGAAAATAAAAATAGGAAGGAATGGCAGACAATTTGAAAAAGAAGCAAAATATCTTCAAAATTACATAAGTTTTCAAGAAAAATTGACCAACATCCTGCAGGTTTAATATTTTATTGAATAAATATACTGTTCTTGCACTAAGTAAGAGGAGTTCAGATTGAATTGTGTTCATTTGCCTTATACTCACACCTTCCAAGCAAGTGAAAAAGTACTTTCTGGGATGGAAGAACATCTTCTCTTTATATTTACTGCCCACCAATATTCCCTGCATTAATTTCTCGTACATTGCTTCAGGCACTGAGGAGCTTACTATTAAAAACTGAAATTAGACTTTCACTTTGTATTTTGTGAGTTTTATACCCACCAAGGCCTCCTGAGTTTAGCTCAAATAAACCCTAAAAATTTTAATGAGAACAAATTAGTTTTACAAATGCACATGCAGATTAAACATAAAATCAACTGTCTTTGGGGATATCATTTCCACAGACACATAATTAATTATAGCCATGAAATACAATATAAATAATGCACATTCACATTTTTTGCATTTTGAAATGAAAGTACAGACATATTTGATTCATTCTACCTGACAACTCAGAACCGTCCCAATCAAATATAGGCCTTTTTATTACAGAGCAATCAAGCCTCTAATTAGGGCTGGCATTTCACCCATCATCCTCCTATCATTACCATTGCAGCTTGTGCTTCTGACAGCCTAGAAAAAGCTGGGTGGGAAAATAACAGGATAAAAATGACTATTTTTTTAAAGGAAGAACTTCTGTGACACAACTGTGTTTAAACCAAAAGGTTCTTAAACTTAAATAAATTACGAAGAACAAACTTACATAATTAACTACATATTTTTAAATAAGGGAATTTTGCAGTTTCCCCAGACCAAAATATAATGGTCAGAGCTAGCAATCCACTTTATAATATTTATGGAATAACTTCCAAATCTATTTCCAAAACTAGAAGCCCCTTCTAATCTCTGCTCTCTGTTTCTAGTTACGCCAAATATCTTAATTCACCTATCTCTTTGGTACTGAAGTTCAGCCTGCTAACACAGAAATCATCCTGGCCCTCCTGAATTAACCCCCACCACCGCTCCTTCAAGAAAAGGCACTGCCTCCCTCCCCTACTACTCTTACAACTTTAAACTCAGTTAAGCACTGTGCCTGGAATGTGACATCTTTTAACTAACATCCTGATTGTCCCCCAGATCAAGTGACAATTGGAAGAACTAAAAGTAACTGACATTTTCAAGCCACTACTCTGAGATAGTTAATTTGATATAAGTGGCTCTGTCATTTGGATATAGAGCCATTGTGCATTCTACAAAATCTCCAATCAATTGTCAGTCAGATACTATCTCACCCCTGAAATATTGTGGTGTTTTTGTTTTCTGTTATTTAGGTCCACAGCTACGTCCCTATTTTAGGTCCTTCTTATATATTTTCTGGATTACTCAATAGTCTCTTAAGTACTCAAGGCCAACTAGATGTCCTCCAACCCATGCTTAGTGGAAACAGTTTTACAAGACCACTCACTCTCTGTCTCTTAATACTGCTGATTCTTCCAGTTTCCTTAAGAAGTACTTTCAAAACTGTCCTGTGTGTAGAAAACTAGGCTCAGAGATTCTTAATGAACAGAAAAGTAGGGAGTGGGCTCTCAGATCACACAATTTACAAACCATTATGACAAATGTAAGTAGTCTACCTAGAGTCTTAAATGCAAGAATGGATACCAGGTGTCTCTCCTGGGAGAAGAAATTAAGTCTAATGTTTATAAAACTAATTTCACAGCAAAATCTTTCTCTGTTTTTCCAAGAGTATTTAACTAATGTGTAGAGAAACACAGTTTTGGATAGATTGGTATACAAGATTTGCACTAGCTCCTTAATTTAAGAACTTTCTCTGGAGTTACACGTCAGTAGAATTTGGTATATGTCTAGAAGAAAGGAAGGAAAGAATTTCAACAGACAAAGTCAGGGAAGAAGGGCATTGCAGAGACAAAAGAAATAATTTAGACATGAAGTACATTTGTGTAAATTATGAATTTTGACCAAAGATATTCACTATTTGTGTGCCTCATAATTTTTAGATTGTAGGGTTTTTCTTAGTCACATGTAATAAGAATACAACTTTGAAGAAAAGTAAGGACTGGGCTTATTCTCTCCTGCTGAACTGTTCATCTGCCCTTTGTGCTTGTTCTCTTTTACCAATCAAGTATAATTTTTGAGACATTTCTAGTAAATATGTAATTTTAGCTTTGAAATGTCTTGAAACTTGTTTCATGACATGAAATAACAGCATGTTGATACAGCTATTTTGATGCAGTCATTATGAAGAGGTCATATCAAAGTATAAAATCATTTTTAATACAAAGCAACATGCACAACTGGTATTCCCGATGTTTACACTGACTTTCATCCTAACTAGTACCACTCCTAGTCATGTGGTTGGTAAGAGAAATCAAGCATGGCTGAGTGTATTTCTCACTTTACATGCTGCTCCTTTAAAATCTGAAATCATTTTTTAGCTCAAACTCAATATTCCTCTAAATCCAAATGACAGAGCTACATCCATCAAAATAACTGTCTCAAAATAGTGACTTCAAAGTGTCAATTATTCTTAGTTTTTTAAATCTCTCATTTTATTTTGGGAACATTAAGATATTAATTAAAATCAAAAGAACACTGTGTGTCTGGCACTGTGCTAGACTCTGTGCATATCTTTCATTTAATCTTCCTCATGCCTTTATTCTACAAATGAGGCCAAAGCAGACAATGTTTGCATAATTTTCAGTGCTGGAGGCAAGACTGAACCAGACTGTCTAGCTTCAGCACTGCTGCCCTTAGCAATGTAGAGATATATCAGTTCTCTTTCTGGGCCCTGGAAAATGGATGAGTAAATTATTCCACATCTCTGAGGTCAAAGTTCCATTAATCAAATGAGGCCTATTTTGCCCATGTGACATGTTATTTATGAGATGATCTCCATCTGATATGAATATGTAACCTACTAATGAAGATTTAACTAGACATGGCTTGGAATCAGCACCATGTGAAGCCTTCCTAATGCCAGACACACCTACTAAGAGCAGACTATGTCTGCAGATGTCTGAACACTGATCCTGTCTCCTAATTTCTCTCCAATCTCCTCATAGGCAGAAATGTCAAATGTAATTCTTACAGCCACTGATCAGTTCTACTTCTAGTAAAACAGAAATATAGTCAATATTTTTCTTCTAATTTAAAGAATCATTTAATGTGACCCTTCCAGATGCCCTTTATCTTTTTGTGTTTTTGGCTGAACAGCTGCTGTATGTCACAGCCTCAAACTTGTCAGCTTCAATTTAATTAAAGCAAGAGAAACACTTGAAGCAAAGAGGAATCAGCCCAGATTGCAAGGAGAAACCTCCTATAGCACAAGACACACAAATTTTGAGGTATTCCTAAGGTCAAGTGTAGCCTGCACAGGGACAGGAATCCTCTGATTTCCATGACTGGGTCTGCAACTATTATTGGTATAACAAGCAGCTCAGAGTCATCTCTCTCTTGTGTCCAATTCTGTAACATAATCCAGGGCACCTCAAAGGTTTTTCATCTGTTTGCTTATTTGATTTCCCTCCATAACAGGAAAACTTAACTTAAAACTCTGAGAGCAGCAAATGATGTGTGTACAAATACAGCAGATAAATATCTGCATATTCAAATGTTCTACTTACACTTGAATATTGAAAAATTAAAGATGAGCAAATATTTGGGGAAATTCGTTTAACTTGAAGCTAAAACTAACATTTCAGCAAGGTCAATGAGTTAGTGCCTGTGTGACGCTGTGTGTTTAATAGACAAGCGATGGTGGATGACACTTTGTGGCCATATCAGAGCCCTCCACTTTGTCCTTATCTTCCATTAGGGACATGTCTGTTTCAGAACATTGCTGCTATTTCAGAGTCAGAGGCAGCAGGGCATACTGTATGTCCAGATGCCCAGTGCTGTTTGCATATTGGCCAAGAGTCCTCCATGAAGAAATGATTGTGATACCAAGGAGAGGACAATAAGAGCAGCCACCAGCACACTCACAACCATCACTCAACTGCTGGACATAGCCAGGCAAATCCAGCAAGGAGGGACTGACCTTGTTGATTTTTTAACCTTGCTCATTCAACTGCCCAAATTTCTATTTGATGAGGTGGTAAGGGAGTAGCTTCCGTTTCATCTAGCCATAGTGACAGGCTTTGGCAAAGTGCTCCATATTAGCACACAAAGCACTTACCAGGAAGATGAAATTGCACTATTTCCTCACAGCGAGTTGGAGTTTCAAATTCCCTATTATATCCATTATTCTCCATATGCCTTAATAAGCTTCATTACTTTTAGACCCTTTTAATATTGGCTGTAATACAAGGTTAAATCTAGTTTTGCAGGGGATATCAAATCTCACTTTAAACACTCTGTTGTTAAAAGACATGCAGCACCTTATACTGTACCATTCATAGGACCATAATGAGGTTGAGTCATGACTTCTGTCTGAAAAAAAAAAAGAGGAAAATCTCTAATAAGGGTTTTTCACTGAACTCTAGAATCTACTTCAAAACTAGTAATATTTAGAACTAACAACATATTTTGCGGGGAGGGACATATTATATTTTGCTGCCATAACAGTACCATAGAGCGGGTGGTTTAAACAACACTAAATCACTTCTCATAGTTATGGATGCTGGAAATCTAAGTAGTTAGCAAGGTAGGTTTATGCTGAGGCCTCAGGTTATTGAGACTATAGTTTTGCTGATTACATGGCCTCTTCTTCTCGCACACTGGGAGCAGAGAGTGAATTCTGATGTCTTTTCCCATCAGATCAGGGCCCACCTTCATGATCTCATTGAATCCCAATGATCCCCACAAAGATCTCACCTCAAATACTATCACACTGAGGTTAGGGGCTCAATATATGAATTTCAGGGTACACAAACTTTCAGTCCTTAGGAACCATATGATACAATTTTCAGTGACAAATTGTTTCCTAGTCATTTTTTTCCTAACCTGGGATTCTGGGTGCAATTATGAGTGTCAAGATTCCTGGTAGACTGACTCGGTTATTAGCTGGTATTCAGAGTAGGGTGTGGACATGATCAGACCAAGGCTCAGGCACTGAGATGGGGATGAGGGCAACACACTATGGACAATTTAAAGGCAATAATTAAATGAACTGTAATTTGTCTTCCTTTTATTATTACAAGGTCAGTTCTAAAATACACCTCCCTGAGGGGCAAAAATTGTTTCTTGTTGTCTAAGTTTTAAATGGTTCATGTGGTTACTACTATCTTTTGATAACATATTTATAAGCTGAGAGTGAGCACATTTTAAGTATTCCTCTTCAACCATATTCATGGTCTACATGGAAATTAATTGAGGGACATTCCAGTTAGTCATTCCCTGGCACTGCAGCAATAGAACAAGATTCAAAAGCTCAGAACTGCACAAGCTTGTCTTACACTTAGTTCACATGCTTGCCTGTTTTATATAGCACTGTGTTTGAACAATATATCTGGGGAGGAAATGACATAATGATGGTTGTATGAGTTCAGATAGAACTGACCACAGCCACCTTAAGTCATAACTGCCATGGCTGCCCCTGAGTAACCCTGGTTGGATTTGGATTTCTCTTTGTAGTTTCTCAGCAAAGTATAAACAGACAAAACCTTTAGAGTGGTATTCCAAGCTTTACCTCCTGACCCTACTGCCAGAAATGTGACTGATTCTTTGACATTACCTTAAGATAAACCAGGTATTTTCAGGCTTGAATGAAGTCACTTTTGCTCTGACCAACATATATGTCCCTCCTTCTAACCCAAATTGCTGGGATCCACTTGGTCTTGCTGCCTTTCAGGGCCATACTTCTGTCAGTAAGTCGCCCTATTCTGTGCAAACCTGGATCTAGACAAATCTTCAGTCTCATGTCAACTTTGGGCCAGTTCTCACACACTGGAAGCAAGTTATTCTAGAGCATAGACAAGACTACGAAACTCAATTTGAATTACTTCAGTTTGCTCATTCTCTGTGAACACATGCAGATTTTTATTTGTGTTCAAATTTTAATACTATAAAATGGACTTTGAGGAGGACTGCGGAGTGGGGGCAGAACCTGCAAGCTAGTACGACTCTTCTCTCTGGATCAAAGGGCATGAGGACCTCTGCTCCACCAGAGTGAGGAGGACCATGGAGTCAAGCACTCTGGCCATCACCACCTTCAACAGCACAAGATGGTGGACCCACGGGTGCACAGGCAACCCCACGCGCAGGTGGCAGTGTAGAAGCCAAATTGGGAGCTTCTAGCAGTGGTTTCTAAAGAATAAAGAGTTGAATGTGCATAAGTAAGCAAGCAAAGGAATCTGAAAAACCACAGGTCAAGCTGTAGAACATGTCCGGAATGCCAGAAGATTTCCTCCTGCCCATTCCGTTCATCATTTGTCTACCTCCAATATGAGGGAGACCAAGCCGCTACTTGGATCCACACTACAGAGGCAGAGGGGAGCATAAAAACCATTGTCCTGAGCTGCAGAAGTGAATAACAGAGAGAGGGCCTCTCTCACACTACCTGATGAAAACTGAAGCCCACTGGAAAAGTGAAGAGTATCTCTGCAATAAAGGTACATCAGACCACCATGCTTGGTAGGATGGAGGGATCATCACCTCCCTTTGGAACTGGACTATCCTCAAGGGAAAGGCAGCTGGAACCTGCAGTAGAACATGGCAGAGTTCAACCCTGCAGGAGGACAGGGAGATCAACTTGGGACTTGCAGCCAGAAATTTGCCTGAATCTTACAAGTCTGTGACTGGCTTACTGAGACTCATTGACATATAACTGCACACTGCTGCCTATGGTGTCTATTGTGACAGCAGAGACATACCTTGAAGGAGGCCCTTCATTTTTATCTTTTATTTCTTATTTTCAAAATTAGCACTATTTTTTTGCTCTTATTTTTAATTTTTTTCTTCTTTGCTACTCATAAAATTTTTATCTTTCTCTTTTTTCTTTCTTTTCTCTTCTCTCTCTCTCTCTCTCTCTCTCTTTCTCTCTCTCTGCCTTGCTCCCTTGCTGTCCCACATTGTTCTTCATCTCCCTTTGTGTTCCTCTTCTGGCTCTAATTCATATTTCTTCTTTATCTTTCTTTTCTCTTTCCTTCTCTTGCCTGTGCCCTCTGGCCTCACTGCTAACCTTCCCCTATACTTCTACTTACCTATTGCACCCTCCCCAACTCCTTCTAACTCCCCATTCCTAACGGTAAAGTTGCTATATTGAAGAGTTTATTCACTATAAACATATGTTGGGTTGGCCTTGATTTTGATTTAATTCACACAGTTAAATGTGATAGATTAATAACTTTCACAAATTGTCATTTTCTAAGAGGTACTAGATGCTATTGTGTTGCAGATTGTATCACTTGGGCTAAGGTGTTGTGATTGATCTAATCAGTTGTCCTTCCTGGTATAATGAAAATGAGATAGCCTCAGAGCCATTAGAGACTCAAAATGTAAAGGTTAGCTATAACTGGAAGACATCTCTGAGAAGCAATCATTCCATAAGTGTTCTAAACGCATTAACAAACATATATACAATAAGCAACTTCAAAGTATCAACACAGGAATTAAACCAAGGACAGTACCAAAAACCAAAATGAGAAGACATTTAAGTAAACCACAAACTCGAACTTCCACCCCACAAAAGGCAAATTCTGGGGAAAGCGAGGTGGAAAAGTCTGATAATCAACAACCTGGACACCCTGAACTGATAGCACAGGAAGTAACAAAACAGATGAATGAAGTTCTAGAAAAATTCAAAAAAGAAATAATTTCCCAGATAACTACAGAGACGGTGAGCAGAATGAAAGACATGATTAGATCCTCTAGAACAGAAACAAATGAAAAAATAGATGAGCTCAGAAGCATGCTAGAAGCCATGGATGTCCAGCATGAGAAAGAAATAGAAACCATGATCACGCAACATAAGAAAGAAGTGGAATCCATGAAATAGATTCAAATAGATATTCAGTAGAATAAAAACTCTATTGAAAGCATGCAGAGCAGATTAAAGGAATCTGAAGATAGACTATCAGATATAGAAGACAAGATTATGAGTAAGGACCATGAAAACAGAGATTTCTTCAAAATAGTAAGAGACCATGAGAAATCAATCCAGCAGCTGCTAGATGATGCAAGGAAGAATAACATAAGACTGATAGAAGTCCAGGGAAAAATACGAGAAAGTACAATTGACATAAAAAACTGTTCACAAAGGTAATAGAAGAAAACTGCCCAGACAGAGATAGAGAATTGGACATATAGATAAGTGAGGCATATAGAAATCCAACTAGCCATGATAAAAAAAAATCTACACATAGACATATAATAGTCAAGATCCCAGAAACCCAACAGAAGAACAAAATCCTACAGGCAGTTAGAGAGAAGAAATAAATCACCTACAAAGGAAAGCCATCAGAATCATGGCAGACTTCTCAACATAAACCCTCAAGTCAAGGAGAGCCTGGAGTGAAGTATTTCAAGCCCTAAAAGAAAATAACTTCCAACCTAGACACTTGTATCTTGCAAAATTATCTTTCAAAATTGATGGGGAAATAAGATACTTCCATGACAAAGAACACCTGAGAAATTTCATGAACACCAAACAAGCACTCCAAATAATTCCAAGCAATATCCTAGAAAAGGCAATGAAGGTCACAACTCCATGAGACTCAACAGAGGGAAGCCACCAGGCAAGGTAAGAAATTAAAGGGAAAGGGGGAAAAATAAGAAATATAAGAGCCAACAACAGCAAAACATCATGACAAGGATGAGTCAATATCTATCAATTATAGCTCTCAATGGTAATGGCCTCAATTCACCAATCAAAAGAAACAGACTGACAGAATGGATTAAGAAGCAAAACCCAGCAATATGCTGTATACAAGAAACACACCTAATTCAAAAGGAAATTCATAGACTGAAAGTAAAATGATGGAAAACAGTTCTCCATGGCACAGAAACCAAGAAAATAGCAGGGGTACCAATCTTATTTACAGACAAAGTAGACTTCAAACCAGAAGACAAAGATGGTCACTACATCCTTGTGAAGGGACCAATTCAAGAGGAAGAGATAAAAATCATAAACATATATGCACCAAATATGAATGCCCCCAATTATACAAAACAAATATTAATGGACATAAAAAATCAAATAAGCACTAATAAAATTGTAGTGGGGGATCTCAATAACACTGTATCACAAATAGACAGACCTTCTAGACAAAAAATTAACAATTTAAATTTAGAACTCAACCAAGCTATTGAGCAAATGGACTTAATAGATGTTTACAGGGTGTTCCACCCCACAAAATCAGAATACAAATTCATTGTCCAGACTACACCACATGTTAGTTCATAGGACATGTCCAAGTAAATGTAAAAGAATTGAAGTTACTGCCTATATATTATCAGACCATAGTGCAATAAAATTGGAGTACCATAATGTAAGAAACTGCAAAAACCCCACAAACACATAGAAATTGAATAATACCCTCCAGAACAACCAATGGGTCACAGAGGAAATTAAAGAGAAGTTAGACAGTTTCTACAAGTAAATGATAATGCCAGTACAAATACAGGAATATACGGGACACAATGATAGTGCTACATGGGAAAATCATAGCAATGAATGCCCATATTAGGAAAATAGAGAGAATTCAGATAAATAACCTATTGCAGAACCTCAAGATCCTAGAAAAAGAAGAGCATAACAAACCCAAAGCTCGTACAAGAGAGGAAATTATAAAGATCAGAGCAGAAATCAATGCAATGGAGACTAAGACAATGATACAAAAAATTAATGAATCAAATGGTTGGTTTTTTGAAAGAATAAATAAAATTGATAAACCTTTAGCCAACCTTATCAAAAAAAGAAAAGAAAAAACTAAAATCCATGCAATTAAGAATGAAAAAGGGGATGTCACAACAGATCCAGCAGAAATCCAGAGAATCATCAGTACCTACTCTGAGAACCTGCACTCTAATAAAATGGAAAACACAGAAGAAATGGACAGATTTCTAGATACATAGGAAATGCCAAAGTTAAGTGAAGAAGATATAGAAATTCTAAACACCCCAATTACAATGAGTGAAATTGAAAATGTAATAAAAAATTTAGTAACAAAGAAAAGCCCAGGTCCTGATGGCTTCACTGCTGAATTCTACAAGACATTTAAAGAAGAATTATTGCCACTGCTCTTTAAACTCATCAAGGATATTGAAAGGGAAGCAAAGCTTCCAAATTCTTTCCTGGAAGCAAGTGTTACTTTGATTCCAAAACCTGGGAATGACCCAACACAAAAAGAGAACTACAGACCAATCTCCCTAATGAACATAGATGCAAAAATTCTCACCAAGATACTGGCAAACAGAATATAGAGCATCATCAAGATCATACACCCTGACCAAGTCAGATTTATCCCAGGGATGCAAGGATGGTTCAATATTTGCAAATCAATAAATGTAATACACTGTATTAACAGAGTCAGGGACAAAAACCATATGATCATCTCAATAGATGCAGAAAAGGCATTTGACAAAATCCAGCACCGATTCGTGATAAAAATGCTAAAGAATATTGGAATAGAAGGTCTTTATCTAACCTGATTAAGGCTATCTATGAAAAACTAACAGGCAACATCATACTAAATGGTCAAAAACTGAAAACTTTCACACTAAAATCAAGAACAAGACAAAGATGCTGACTATCACCACTCCTGTTCAATATAGTTCTGGAAACATTAGCCACAGCAATTAGAAAAGAGAAAGAAATAAAAGGAATAAAGCTAGGAAATGAAGAATTTAAACTGTCATTATTTGCTGATGATATGATACTTTACATAGAACACCCAAAAACTCCACCAAAAAACTTCTAGACCTAATTGACAGATTCAGTAGACTAGCTGGGTATGAGGTCAACGCTCAAAAAACAATAGCCTTCTTGTACACAAATAGCAGACTCACTGAGAGACAAATTCGGGAAATAATTCCTTTCACAATAGTATCCAAAAAAAATGAAATATCTAGGAATCAGTCTAACAAAGGAAGCAAAAGTCCTCTACACTGAAAACTACAGTACTCTGTAAAAGGAGATCGAGGAGGATGTAAGAAATTGGAAAGACATCCCTGTTCCTAAGTAGGAAGAGCCAATGTAGTGAAAATGGCCATACTTCCAAAACTACCATATAGATTTAATGCAATGCTGATTGAAATACCAACAATATACCTAACAGAACTAGACAAAACAATCCAAAAATTCATTTGGAACCAGAAGAGACCTAGAAGAGCAAAACCAATTCTAGGCAACAAAGACATGGCTGGTGGTATCACAATCCCCAACTTAAAACTATGCTAAAAAGCTACTGTTCCTGCTGCTCTCAGCCAAGAGGAAGGGGCTTTTGGCCGCCCTCTGTCCCACCACTCCCAGCACAGAGGAAGGGGCTTCTGAGCCGCTGACCCACTGCTCCTGGCCCAGAGGAAGGGACTTCTGGGTGGCCATCCCACTGCTCCCAGACCAGAGGAAGGGGCTTCTAGGCCAACATCCAGCACTCTGCTCCTAGTCCACAAGAAGGGGCTTTTGGGCCGTCATCTGTCCTGCCACTCCCATTCAAGAGGAAGGGGCTTCTGAGCCACTGTCCCACCACTCTGTGCCCAGAGGAAGGGGCTTCTGGGCCACCATTCTTCTCTCCATTGCTGGCCCCTGCCCCACCTCTCCCAGTTCAGAGGAGGTCAGCTGCACAGGTGCCAACAGCACTGCCCCCCCCAGCATTCGAAAGGAGAAGACACATAAATAAGTCTCAAAACCAGACTTCCAGATCACCTACAGCAACCCCAAAGGGAAATGAGATGGAACACTCTGATACTCAACCACCTGGACCCACTGAACTGGCAACAAAAGGGAATCTGGAAAAAATGAAATCAGAAATAATTTCTCAGATAACAGGAGAAATTGTGCCCCTAGTGCAAGACATGATTAATAAATCTAGAGAGGAGCTCAGGAACATGATGGAATCCCAACATAGGAAACAAATGGAATCCATAAAACAGATGTAAACAAATTTCCAGGAGATGAAAAACTCCATTGAAACTCTACACAACAGAATGAGCCAATATGAGGACAGAATTTCAGATACAGAAGATAAGATTGAAAATAATGACCAGGAAAAGAAAAATTGCTTCAAAATTATGAGGGAACATGAGAAATCAATCCAGCGGCTGCTAGACAACGCAAAGAAGAATAACATAAGAGAGACTGGAGTCAAAGAAAAAACAGAAGAGAATGCAGATGACATAAAAAAAAAAAAACTCCACAGAAGTACTGGCAGAAAACTTCACAAGCATGGGAAAAGAACTTCACATACACATAAGAGAGGCATATAGGACTCTAAATAGACTTGATCAAAAAAAATCTACACATAGACATATAATTGTTAAGATTCCAGAAACTCAACAGAAGAAAAAGTTCTACAACCAGTTAGAGAAAAGAAACAAATCACATACAAAGGAAAGCCCATCAGAATCATAGCAGACTTCTCAACACAAACTATCAAGGCAAGAAGAGCTTGGAGTGATGTATTCCAAGCCCTAAAAGAAAATAGCTGCCAACCCAGACTGATGTACCCTACAAAACTATCTTTCAAAATTGATGATGAAATAAGATACTTTCATGACAAAGAGCACCTTAGGAACTTCGTGAATACCAAACCAGTCCTCAAAAAAATTTTGGACAATATCCTAGGAACAGACACTGAGGATCACAACTCAAGGAAGCAAAGCAGAATGAACTCATCTGGCGTGACAAGAAATTAAATGTAAAGGGGGAGAACCCAACAAAAAGAAAATGTCATGGCAAAGATAAGTCAAAATGTTTCAGTTATAACCATCAATGTTAATCATATCAATTCACCAATCAAAAGAAAGAGACTGGCAGAATGGGCCAAGGAGCAAAATCCAACAATATGCTGCATACAAGAAACACACTTAACTCAAATTGAAACCCATAGACTGAAAGTTAAAGGGTGGAAAACAATACTCCATGTGACAGGAACCCAATAAAAAGCAGGAGTAGCTATCCTCTTTGCAGATCAAGTAGATTTCAAACCAACACTGATTAAGAGAGCAAAGAAGGACACTACATCCTAGTAAAGGGAAAAATCCAAGAGGAAGAGATGACAATCCTAAATATCTATGTACCAAACACTAGTGCGCCCAACAATAGAAAACAAATAATAACGGACATGAAAAGTCATATGTGCATGAATACAATTGTAGGGGGGGCCTCAACACCCCACTGTCACAAATAGATAGATCAACTAGACTAAAAATAAGTAATGAAATGCAAGAACTCAATAGAACTCTTGAACAAATGAACTTAACAGATGTTTATAGAGTCTTCCACCCCACAAAATCAGAATACACATTCTTCTCAGCTGCACATGGGTCATTCTCAAAAATAGACCACATACTCACACATAAAACATGTTTAAGTAAGTGCAAAGGAATTGAAGTTATCCCCTGTATATTATCAGACAATAGTGTGATGAAATTGGAGATCCATAGCAAAAGAAACTCAAAAAATTTCATAAACATGTGGAAATTGAACAACACACTTCTGAATAACCAATGGGTCACAGAGGAAATTAAAGAAGAAATCAGACAGTTCCTTCAATTAAATGACAATGACAATACAACATATTAGAATCTGTGGGACACAATGAAAGCAGTCTTACGAGGGAAATTCATAGCAGTGAATGCATATATTAGGAAAACAGAACGAGCCCAATTAAACAACCTGATGCTGCACCTCAAGCTTCTAGAAAAAGAAGAACAGGACAACCCCAGAGCTCATACAAGGGAGGAAATTATAAAGATCAGAGGAGAAATCAATGCAATGGAGACTAAGAGAATGATACAAAAAAATCAATGAAGCCGAGTTGGTTCTTCGAAAAAAATCAACAAAATTGACAAACTCTTAGTCAACCTTGTCAGAAAAAGGAAAGAAAAGGCCCAAATCCATGCAAATAGGAATGAAAAGGGTGAAATTACAACAGACCCAAGAGAAATCCAGAGGATCATCAATACCTACTTCCAGAATTTAAACACCAAAAAGATGGAAAACAGAAGAAATGGGCAGATTCCTAGATACTTATGAATGACCAAAGTTGAATGAAGAAGACCTAAAAATTCTAAACAACACAGTATCAACCAATGAAATTGAAAATGTAAAAAAAAATCTAGTCAACTAAGAAAAGCCCATGCCCTGATAGCTTCACTGCTGATTTCTACTAGACATTTAGAGAGGAACTACTGCCACTACTGTTTAAACTCTTCCATGAAATTGAAAGGGAAGCAACACTCCCAAATTCATTCCTGGAAGCAAGCATCACCTTGAACCCCAAAGCAGAGAAAGACCCAACCAAAAAGGAGAAGTATAGGCCAATCTCACTTATGAACATAGATGCAAAAATCCTTAATAAGATACTGGCAAACAGAATGCAGAAGATCATACACCCTGATCAAGTGGCATTCATCCCAGGGATGCAAGGATAGTCCAACATATGCAAATCAATCAATGTAATACACTATATCAGTAGAGCCAAGGATAAAAACCATATGATTATCTCCATAGATGAAGAAAAAGCATTTGACAAAATCCAACATGCATTTATGATAAAAACTCTACAAAAAATTGGAATAGATGGTCTCTTCCTCAAACTGATAAAAGCCATCTATGAAGAAACAACAGCCAGTATCATACTAAATGGTCAAAAACTGAAATCCTTCACACTAAAATCAGGAACAAGACAAGGATGTCCACTATCACCACTCTTGTTCAATATAGTCCTGGAAACATTAGCCATGGCAATTAGACAAGAGAAAGAAATAAAAGGAATAAAGATAGGTAATGAAGAAGTCAAACTATCACTATTTATAGATGACGTGATAGTCTGCATAGAAAACCCCAAGAACTCCACCAAAAGTCTTTTAGACTTAATAATCAAATTCAGTCAAGTAGCTGGTTACAAGGTCAACACACAAAAATCAATACCTTTCCTCTACACGAATGACAGTCTCACTGAGAGAGAAATAGGTCAATTAATTTCTTTCACAATAGCATAGAAAAAACTGAAATACCTAGGAACCAACCTAATGAAAGAAATCAAAGACCTCTTCTCTGAAAACTATAGCACTCTGAAAAGAGAGATTGAAGATGCTATCAGAAAATGGAAAGACATCCCCTGCTCCTGGGTAGGAAGGATTAATATAGTGAAAATGGCCATACTTCCAAAACTGCTGTATAGATTCAAAGCAATTCCAACTGAGATCCCAGCAGGATACTTCACAGACCTTCAGAAAATAATCCAAAAGTTCATTTGGAACAAGAAGAGACCCAGAATAGCAAAAGCAATTCTAGGTAACAGAGACATGACAGGGGGTATCACAATCCCTAACTTGAAACTATACAACAAAGCTACTTTGATAAAAACAGCATGGTACTGGCAAAGAAACAGACTTGAGGATCAGTGGAACAGATTAGAAGATGCAGAAACAACGCCAGACACACTCAGTCATCTCATCTTTGACAAAGGAACCAAACACCCTCACTGGAGGAAAGATAGCCTCTTTAATAAATGGTGCTGGAAAAATTGGGTTGCAACTTGCCAAAGATTAAAACTAGACCTGTATCTCTCACCATGCACTAAACTAAAATCAAAATAGATTAAAGATCTAAATAGTAAAATAGAAACTCTGAACCGGCTGGAACAGAGGTTAGGTAGAACTCTTGAAGACATTGGTGTACAAAAAGATTTCATGAACAAAACCTCAGTTGCCCATGAACTAGCACAAACAATCAACAAATGTGATCTCTTCTTATTAAAAAGCTTCTGCACAGGAAGAGAAACCACCAGCAGTGTGAAAGAGACAACACACAATGTGTTAAAAAATCTTCACCTGCTTTTCTCCAGACAAAGGTCTACTATCTGGAATCTACAAAGAACTTAAAAAAAAAGACTTCTCAAATTTAAAGACCCAATCCAAAAATGAGCATCTGAAATGAACAGACATTTCTCAGACAAAGAGTAGAAATAGCAAATAAATACATGAAAAAATGTTCAACACAACTGGTCATTGGAGAGATGCAAATGAAAACAATGCTGAGATTCCACCTCACTCCAGAAAGAATGACTGCTATCATGAAATCAACCAATACCAAATGATGGTGGGGCTGTGGGGAAAGAGGAACCCTGCTCCACTGCTGGTGGGAGTGTAGACTGTTGCAAACACTGTGGAAATCAGTATGGAGATACCTCAAAGAACTAGGACTGGAAGTCCCATTTTACTCAGCTATTTCTCTGCTGGGTATCTTACCAAAAGAGTTAAAAGAATCATACCACATTGATGTATGTGCACCCATGTTCACAGCAGCACAGTTTGTAATAGCTAAAACTTGGAAACAGCCTAAATGCCCATCAACTGGAGACTGGATAAAGATAATATGGGTTTTTTTTTTAAATGGACTACTAGTCAGCCATAAAAAATGAGAAATTAGAGACATTTATAGCTAAATGCATGCACATTGAGGCAATACTCTTAAGGGAATTAAATACTACATACATGTGTAAATAACCAATAGTTTCCCTGGTGTGAGAAACTGAAAGTGTAATTAAGGACTAAAATGTATACTAGGTAATGTGAAATAGGAAGAAAAGGGGCAAAGGGGAAGGAAGTGGGAGGGTAGGGGAACGGAAAGAAGGGAATGGAATTAATATGCAAAAATGGGAAAATAGGAACAAAATCTTTGTAATTAAGGAGGGATGGAGGGATTGAAGGGAGGGCTGGGCAAGGGTGAAAAATAAGAACCAAGAGAGGTTGTGTAAAGGTGCAAATTTCCAATGATGAATGCCATTATATTGTATACCTAAAATGTACCAATGATTAGAATGAATAATCGATAATGTAAAGCAGGAAGAAAAGGTCCAAAGGGGTAGGGGTAGTGGGAGGGTCAAGGGAAAGAAGGGAAAGGAAAAATGATGAGAAATGGAAATAAAGTCTTTGTAAATAGGGAAGGGTGGAGGGAATGAAGGGAGGGCTAGGAATGGGGAAAAAGTAAGAACTAAGATGCATCATGTAAAGGTACAAATTACCAATGAGAAATGTAAATGTGTTGTATACCTAAAATGTACCAATAAGACAATTTAAATTTTAAAAAACCTACTGTGATAAAAACAGCATGGTACTGGCAAAGAAACAGACCTGAAGACCAGTGCAACAGATTAGAAGATGCAGAAACAATGCCAGACACACTCAGCCATCTCATCTTTGACAAAGGAGCCAAACACCCTCACTGGAGGAAAGATAGCCTCTTTAATAAATGATGCTGGAGAAATTGGGCTGCAGCTTGCCAAAGACTACAACTAGACCCATATCTCTCACCATGGACTAAACTAAAATCAAAATGGATTAAAGATCCAAATATAAAAACAGAAATGCTGAACTGGCTGCAACAGAGGTTAGGTAGAATTCTTGAAGAGATTGGAGTAGGAAAAGACTATGAACAAAACCTCAACAGCACGGGAACTAGCACAAAGAATCAACAACTGGGATCTCATCTTATTAAAAAGCTTCTGCACTGCAAGAGAAACCACCAACAGAGCTAAGAGACAACCTACAATGCTAGAAAAAATTTTTAGCAGCTGTACCTCAGATAAAGGACTACTCTCTAGAATATGTAAATAATTGAAAAAAATCAGACCCCCCAAATTCAAAGACCCAATTCAAAAACAGGCATCTGAAATGAGCAGATATTTCTCAAAGAAGCAAAAGCAGTAAATAAATATATGAAAACATGTTCAATATCACTGATCATTGAAGAGATGTAGATGAAAACAACACTGAGATTCCACCTCACCCCAGAAAGAATGGCTGCTATCAAGAAATCAACCAATAACTAATGCTGGCCAGGTGTAGGGAGAAAGGAACACTTCTCCGTTTCTGATAGGCATGCAGGCTGGTGCAACCACTGTGGAAATCAGTATGGAGATGCCTCAAAGAACTAGGACTAGAGATCCCATTTGACCCAGCTATTCCCCTGCTTTATATCTTCCCCAAGTAATTAAAAGAATCATACCACATCAATATATGTTCATCCATGTTTGTAGCAGCACAGTTTGTAATAGCTAAAGCTTGGAAACAGCCCAAGTGCCCATCAACTGGAATCTGGATAAAGAAGATGTGCAGTTGTTTTTTATAAAATGGAGCACTACTCAGCCATAAAAATGAGAAACTAGAGTCATTTATAGCTAAATGTGTGCATATTGAGGCCATACTCAAGTGAAATAAATAGGACACACATGTGTAAATACCGAATAGTTTCTCTAGTGTGAGAAACTGAAAGTATAAATAAGGATTAAAATGATTAAAATGAATAATTGATAATTTGAAATAGGAAAAGGTCCAAAGGTGTAGGGGTGGTGGGAGGGGAAGGGGAAAGGAAAGAAGAGAAGGGAAAAATTATGAGAAAAGAAAAACATTAGAAATTAAATCTATGTAAGTATGGAGGCTGGAGGGGGTGAAGAGCGCACAGGTATTGGGGAAAAAATTAAGAACCAAGATACATCATGTACAGGTAACATGCACCCAATGATAAATGTAAATGTAATGTATACTTAAAATTTACCAATAAAAGAATTTTTAAAAAAAGAAAAAATAAATAAAATATGATGGACTTTGAACTGTGTGGTATAACCTTTTGTTTGGTAAGTATAAATTTCAGCATAAATAAAACATTTTAAAATATATCTTTGGATATGAGTTAACCATAATTGTCAACTTGGCTGGATTAAGGGACTCCAGGAGAGGTGACTGGATCATGGGGATAATGTACTCTTCTATAGATTAATCCACTCATTCACAGTTGAATGTGCTATTAGGAGGTGGGGCCCAGTTGGAGGTGGGTCACAGGAGGTACCCTTTGGAGAGTATATCTCATTGCTGTTCTTCCCCTTTGCTCTCTAGCTGCCATAAAGTGACCAGCTTCACTCCACCATGCCCTTCTGCCATGGTGCTCCTGCCTTCATGCCAGCTGACTGTGGACTGAAACCTCTGAAACCATGAGCTAATATAAACTCTTGTCTTTTACTTGTGAGGGTTAGGTATTTTGTATTAGAAACAAGAAAGATGACCAACACACTGGATTGGATAAAGCCTATAAAACCAAAAGTAAGTCTTCTTTAGTAATTGTTATTTTTTATTTTAAAACTGAAGATTGAATGAAGAAAATAAAGCGCTTCAACACTGGCAATAATAGAGTAATTGTCTGAATTATTATACCAGGAAGAACCTGTTACAACATGGGCTGCTGTGAGTGCCAAACGCACTAGGGATGTCATTGTATTCAATGTTTTTCTAATTATTGAGTTTGGAAAAGTAAGTCTATTTCACTGCAGGGAAAAATTAGGCTCCATTCTACACAATACTCATCGTGCTGAATTAACCTAAAGATAAGGGGAGTCTTGGTGCTAATGAAATTTGTCACTAAATTTCCAAACTGATCTTTGCTGATGACATTTCTCCATTGCAGAAAAACTTGTTGGCATTTAAGCCATGTGTGTGATCTAGCTGTGGACATCTTGTCTCTTTCCTTTTATCTACCACACTCTCAGAACCCAGCACATGCTAGGCTCCATTAAGCTCCGTAAGACCTCCAGTAAAAGGAAGCTCAATGCAATGAACCTCCTAGGCAATGCAAAAACTGATTAATTTCCCCAGGCATCCAGATCTCCTTCTGCAAGACAGGGATAGTGTAATGGTCATTATCATGGTTAAATGCAGAAAGTCAGTGAATAGATTTCTCTAAACTGGCCTTGGGCCCTTAAGATTGGGCACATGTTTACTTAAGTATCAAACTGCAGTTTATGAAAAAAAAATAGTTTCTTAGAAAGATGTGAGCCCGAAAGAAATATGAACCCTTGCTCCTTTCTCTGGTTATTTGTATAAAGAGGGCTCACATTTAGTTCACCTAAGACTTTATTTCAGGAGAAAGTAAAGTTAAAGACAAATGATTCTCTTGTAAAGATTAAAATCTATAAAATGGTACAAGACAAGTTAAAATAACTTTTACTTTCAGATTGCTAAACATTAATCAGTTGTATCATAACCATATCTTGGTAAGTGTGAAGTCCAAAAGAGATTGCAAATATATTCTTCTGTAATACATATATAAGCATTTATGTAAACACCTACATTTAGGATAGATTTATAGATAAATATGAAGACAGGCAAATACATATATGGATACCATAATTTCTTTATCACCCTGTCTATGAAATCCACTGTCTATGGATTTCACGTGTCTATGAAATCCACCCGGTCTATGAAATCCACCCGGTCTATGAAATCCACTCCAGATTTTCTGTTCATCCAATGCCACATGTTCTTCCTGGTAAATACTCTAGCAGTTTTTGCTATAAGCTTTGTGCTGCTAATTCTAGATTCAAAAATTAGCATCTATGTTACATATATACATATAAAAATGATGCATGCATACCCTGATAAATATGCATATAATAAACATATATTTATCAGCAGAGAGGAGGCTTCTGGGTAGGTGTGCTGTGGCTCCCAACACAGAGGAGAAGTCCAGGTAGGTGCCCGACAGCTCCCAGCCAGGAGGAGGCTTCTGGGTAGGTGTGCTGCAGCTCCCAGCACAGAGGAGGTGAGCCTCGTGGGTGCCAGGAACACACACACACCCCGACCACCGCCCCCCCGCCCGTCAAAATGAAAAGACAGGTAAACAAGCCTCAGGACCAGACTATCAGATCACCTAGAGCAACCTCAAAGGGAAATGAGATGGAACACTCTGATACTCAACCACTGGGACTCCCTGAACTAGCAATGAAAGAAGATCTGGAAAAAATGAAATCAGAAATAATTTCTCACACAACAGCAAAGATTGTGCCCATAGTGCAAGACATGATTAATAAATCTAGAGAGGATACAGATTAAAAAAAAATAGAGGAGCTGAGGAACATGATGGAATGCAAACATAGGAAACAAATTGAAGGCATAAAACAGATGCAAACAGATTTCCAGGAGATTAAAAACTTCATTGAAAGTCTATGCAGCAGAATGACCCAATGTGAAGACAGAATTTCAGATATAGAAGATAGGATTGCAATTAGTAACCAGGAAAAGAAAAAATTCTTTAAAATTTTAAGGAACCATGAGAAATCAATCCAGCAGTTCCAAGGTGATGAAAAGAAAAATAACATAAGACAGATTGGAATCAATGAAGAAAGAGGAGAGAGTGCAGATGACATAAAAAAAAAAAAAAACTGTTTACAGAAGTGATGGCAGAAAATTTCCCAAGCAGGGGAAAAGAATTTGACATACAGATAAGTGAGGCATATAGGACTTCAACTAGCACTGATCAAAAAAAATCTACACATAGGCATATTATTGTTAAGATTCCAGAAACCCAACAGAAGAACAAAATTCTACAAGTACTTAGAGAAAAGAAACAAATCACATACAAAGGAAAGGCCCATCAGAATCACAGCAGACTTCTCAGTGCAAACCCTCAAGGCAAGAAGAGCTTGGAGTGACGTATTTCAAGCCCTAAACAAAAACAACCTCCAACCCAGATTGATGTACCCTGAAAAACTATCTTTGAAAATTGATTGTGAAATAAGATACTTTCATGACAAAGAGCACCTTAGGAAGCTCATGAATAGCACTTCATGAATAGCACTTCATGGAACTTCATGAACCAGCACTCCAAAAAATTTCAGACAAAATCCTAGGAAAAGACAACAAGGATCACAACCCCAGGAAGCCCAGCAAAATGAATCTACCGGGCATGACAAAAACTTAAAAACAAAGTGGGAGGATCAAACAAAAAGAAAAAGTCATAACAATAATAAGTCAATACTTTTCAGTTATACCTATCAATGGTACTGGTTTCAACTCACCAATCAAAACAAATAGACTGGAAGAATCAGTCAAGAAGCAAAATCCAACAATATGCTGCATACAAGAAACACACTTAATTCAAAAGGAAACTCACAGACTGAAAGTTAAAGGGTGGAAAACAATACTCCATGTGATGGGAACCTGAAAAAAAGCTGTGTAGCTATCCTCTTTGCAGACCAAATGGATTTCAAACACACACTGATTAAGAGAGACAAAGAAGAACACTATATCCTTGTAAAGGAAATAATCCAAGAGGAAGAAATGACAATCCTAAATATTTATGCACCAAACACTAGTGCACCCAACTATAAAAAACAAATACTAATGGACATGAAAAACCATATAAGCACTAATACAATAGTAGTGGGGGCCCTCAATACCCCATTGTAACAAATAGATAGATCAACTAGACAAAAAACAACAATGAAATA
This sequence comes from Heterocephalus glaber, assembly GCF_053883595.1. NCBI lineage: Eukaryota > Metazoa > Chordata > Mammalia > Rodentia > Bathyergidae > Heterocephalus > Heterocephalus glaber. The sequence goes on along the minus strand of NW_028258142.1, from coordinate 6,926,841 downwards.
CTAGAACACAATCAAATTCTTGAACAAATGAACTTAACAGATGTTCACAGTGTTTCACCCCACAAAATCAGAATATACATTCTTTTCAGCTGCACATGGGTCATTCTTAAAAATAGACTACATAGTCACTCATAGAACATATTTAGCTAAGTGCAAAGGAATTGAAGTTTTCCCCTGTATATTATCAGACCATAGTGCAATGAAATTGGAAATCAATAGCAAAAGAAAGCGCAAAACTTCATAAACAAATGGAAATTGAGCAACACACTTCTGAATAACCAATGAGTCACGGAGGAAATTAAAGAAGAAATCAGACAGTTCCTTCAATTAAATGACAATGACAATACAACATATCGGAATCTATGGGACACAATGAAAGCAGTCTTAAGAGGAAAATTCATAGCAGTGAATGCATATATTAGGAAAACAGAATGAGCCCAATTAAACAACCTGATGCTAAACCTCAAGCTTCTAGAAAAAGAAGAGCAGTACAACCCCAGAGCTCATACAAGGGAGGAAATTATAAAGATCAGAGCAGAAATCAATGGAATGGAGACTAAGAAAACAATACAAAAAATCAATGAAGGCAAGAGTTGATTCTTCGAAAGCATCAAGAAAATTAACAAACCCTTAGCCAACCTTATCAGAAAAAGGAAAGAAAAGGCCCAAATCCATGCAATTAGGAATGAAAAGGGTGAAATTACAACAGACCCAGCAGAAATCCAGAGGATCATCAATACCTACTTCCAGTACCTATACACCAATAAGACGGAAAACACAGAAGAAATGGACAGATTCCTAGGCACATATGAATTACCAAATTTGAATGAAGAAGACCTAAAAATTCTAAACAATGAAATATCAATCAATGAAATTGAAAACATAATTAAGAACTTACCAACCAAGAAAAGCCCAGGGCCTGATGACTTCACTGCTGAATTCTATAAGACATTTAGAGAGGAACTACTGCCACTACTGTTTAAACTCTTCAATGAAATTGGAAGGGAAGCAATATTTCCAAAATCATTCCTGGAAACAAGCATCACATTGATCCCCAAAGCAGAGAAAGACCCAACCAAAAAGCAGAACTATAGGCCAATCTCACTAATGTTCATTAGTGAGATTCAAAAATCCTTAATAAGATACTGGCAAATAGAATGCAGAAGATCAGCAAGAAGATCATATACCATGACCAAGTGGGATTCATCCCAGAAATTCAGGAATGGCTTAATATACGCAAATCAATCAATGTAACACACTGTATCAATAGAGCCAGGGACAAAAAACATATGATCATTTCAATAGATGCAGAAAAGGCATTTGACAAAATCCAACATGCATTTATGATAAAAATTCTACAAAAAATCAGAATAGACAGTCTCTACCTCAATCTGATAAAAGCCATCTATGAAAACTCAACAGCCAATACCATAATAAATGGTCAAAATCTGAAATTCTTCACACTAAAATCAGGAACAAGACAAGGGTGTTCACTATCACCACTCCTGTTCAATATAGTTTTGGAAACATTAGCCACAGCAATTAGACAAGAGAAAGAAATAAAAGGAATAAAGATAGGAAATGAAGTCAAATTGTCATTATTTGCAGATGACATGTTAGTCTGCATAAAAAACCCGAAGAACTCCACCAAAAGTCTTCTAGACTTAATAACCAAATTCAGTCAAGTAGCTGGATACAAGGTCAACACACAAAAACCAATAGCTTTCCTCTACATGAACAACAGAATCACTGAGACAGAAATAGGGCAATCAATTCCTTTCACAATAGCATCCAAAAAACTGAAATACCTAGGAATCAACCTAACAAAAGAAATCAAAGACCTCTTCTTTGAAAACTATAGCACTGTGAAAATAGATATTGAAGGGGATATCAGAAAATGGAAAGACATCCCTTGCTCATGTGTAGAAAGGATCAGCATAGTGAAAATGTCCAGTCTTCCAATATTGCTATATAGATTCAATGCAATCCCAATTGAAATCCCAGCAGCATACTTCACGGACCTTGAGAAAGCAATCCAAAAATTCATTTGGAACAAGAAGAGACCCAGAATAGCAAAAGCAATTGTAGGGAACAGAGACATGGCAGGGGGTATTACAACCCCCAACTTGAAACTGTACTACAAAGCTACTGTGATTAAAGCAGCATGGTACTGGCAAAGAAACAGACCTGAAGACCAGTGGAACAGATTAGAAGATGCCGAAACACCTCCAGACACACTCAGCCACCTCATCTTTGACAAAGGAGCCAAACACCCTCTCTGGAGGAAAGATAGCCTCTTTAATAAATGGTGCTAGAAAAAATTGGGTTTCAACTTGCCAAAGATTAAAACTAGACCTTTATCTCTCACAATGCACTAAACTAATATCGAAATGGATTAAAGATCTAAATATAAAAACAGAAACGCTGAACCGGCTGGAACAGAGGTTAGGTAGAACTCTTGAAGACACTGGGGTAGGAAAAGACTTTATAAACAAAACCTCAGTTGCCTGTGAACTAGCACAAACAATCAACAAGTGGGATCTCTTCTTATTAAAAAGCTTCTATACAGCAACAGAAACCACCAACAGTGTGAAGAGGCAACCCACAATGGGAAAAAATCTTCACCTGCTCTTCCTCAGACAAAGATCTACTGTCTCGAATCTATAAAGAACTTAAAAAGATCAAACCTCCCAAATTTAAAGACCCAATCCGAAAATGAGCATCTGAAATGAACAGACATGTCTCACACAAAGAAGTAGACTTGCCAAATAAACATATGAAAAAATGTTCAACATCACTGGTCATTGGAGAGATGCAAATGAAAACAACACTGAGATTCTACCTCACTCCAGAAAGAATGTCTGCTATCATGAAATCAACCAACAACAAATGCTGGCGGGGCTGTGGGGAAAGAGGAACCCTTCTTCACTGCTGGTGGGAGTGTAGACTGGTGCAACCACTGTGGAAATCAGTATGGAGATACCTCCATGAACTAGGACTAGAAGTCCCATTTGACCCAGCTATTTCCCTGCTGGATGTCTTCCCCAAAGAATTAAAAGAATCATACCACAGTGATATATGTGTACCCATGTTCATAGCAGCACAGTTTGTGATAGCTAAAACTTGGAAAGAGCCCAAATGCCCATCAACTGGAGACTGGATAAAGAAAATGTGGTTTTTTAATACAATGGAGTACTACTCAGCCATAAAAAATGAGAAATTAGAGACATTTATAGCTAAGTGGATGCACATTGAGGGAATACTCTTAAGTGAAATAAATAGGACACACATGTGTAAATACCAAATAGTTTCTCTGGTGTGAGAAACTGAAAGTGTAAATAAGGACTAAATGTATAATAGGTAATGTGAAATAGGAAGAAAGGGGGCAAAGGGGAAGGAAGTGGGAAGGCTAGGGGAAAGGATAGAAGGGAATGGGATTGATATGAGAAAATGGAAAAATAGGAACAAAATCTTTGTAAATAGGGAGGACTGGAGGGGTTGAAGGGAGGGCTGCTCAAGGGTGAAAAATAAGAACCAAGACAGACTATGTAAAGGTTCAAATTTCCAATGATGAATGTCATTATATTGTATACTTAAAATGTACCAATGATTAGAATGAATAATCGATAATGTAAAGTAGGAAGAAAAGGTCCAAAGGGGTAGGGGTAGTGGGAGGGGCAAGGGAAAGGAAAGAAGGGAAAGGAAAAATGATGAGAAATGGAAAAAATGGAAATAAAGTCTTTGTAAATAGGGAAGGGTGGAGGGGGTGAAGGGAGGGCTAGGAATGGGGAAAAAATAAGAACCAAGATGCATTATGTAAAGGTACAATTCCCAATGAGAAATATAATTGTGTTGTATACCTACAATGTACCAATAAAAGAATTTCATACAAAAAAAAAGAAAATACTTTTTAATAAAATGGAGTCCTACTCAGCCATAAAAAATGAGAAATTAGAGACATTTATTGCTAAATGGATGTACATTGAGGCGATACTCTTAAGTGAAATAAACAGGACACACATCTGTTAATACCCAATAGTTTCTCTAGTGTGAGAAACTGAAAGTGTAAATAAGGACTAAAGTTATAATAGATAATGTGAAATAGGAAGAAAAGGGGCAAAGGGGAGGGGGAAGCGGGAGGGAGAGGGGAAAGGAAAGAAGGGAATGGAATTAATATGAGAAAATGAAAAAATAGAAACAAAGTCTTTGTAAAAAGGGAGGGATGGAGGGGTTGAAGGGAGGGCAGGGGAAGGGGGAAAATACAAGAACCAAGAGTGTATGTAAAGTGCATATCTGCAATGATGAATGTCATTATATTATACACCTAAAATGTACCAATAAAAGGATATACAAAAATAAAAAATAGAAACACATATTTATGAAGATATTCATGTATATTACATACATATCCTATATAAACATACACAATATAGAGACATATATACACATATATACATAAATATATGGATAAACTTACAGAACATATCTCCCTTCCCTATCTGCAGACACCCGCACTAAGGAGCAGCCACAACTAGCCTCATCATCTGTTCTATGTTTATTACTCTAGCATTTTGTTGTCCATTTCAGAGACTGACAGCCATTCATCTCACAGGGCAGGAATCTGGCACTCACATTGGAGAACACTTTCTTCCCCTCCATCTGATCAATCATTGTCATCCTATTTTGCCTCATTAGAGTTCTGCAGGTTCTTTCCCTCGTCTCTGCTGTGCTGTCCTCGTTCCATGTTCCACAACACCTCATGGGGCAATTTCCAGTCATCCTGTAATGGATCACCTGCCTCCCTTCTTAAGTTACTCAAACTCAGGTCAGAAGCATTCTAGAATCATCTGTCCATGCACAGATAGGATTGATCATGCATTCTCTGAGCCACACTTTACTCCTCATGGTTTACAGCAGCATTCCTCAGAAAAGGCTCTACCTACTCATTATGCATGTGTGACTTTAGGGCTGCTGGAGTGATGCAGGACAAGGCTGTGGCAGGCATCAGTGAGGCTAGGAATCCCGGATGTCCTGCAGCATGTGAGGGGCCCCACACTCTGCTCCAAAAACAGAGTGCTTATCATGAACTTCTGATGCATACTGATTTTTCCAGTAGTTCTGTACTTCACACTTTGTTTTACACTGAAAAATAACCAATCCTATTTGTCATTTTAGAAATCACATCCCAGCAAAGTTCGCATGGTGTTTCTGTCATCAATATAACACACCTCTGTTGGCCTGCATTTGGAGCTGTTGCACATAACATTATTCCATGTCCAATTTAATTTGAGTATATATATATATATGTATATATATATGTATATATATCTATATGTATATATATGTATATATATATGTATATATATGTGTGTGTGTGTGTGTGTGTTACTGGGTTATATCCGAGAATTTACAAAGTGAAATAAATATTATTTTATTATAAATTAATCTTTAAAATTTTTCTTTACATTGAAATAAAAGCATTACACTTATTTTTAGTTAGGTTGCTGATAGTTTACATGAACTATAATGTCAAGAAAGAAAGAGGATTATTAAACATTTGTTTTACCTGGCAGGTACTGTCTCTGTCATATAGTACAAAATCCAGCCACATAGGAAGACATATGACTCTGTATTACCAGCTACCTACCAATTTCTTCAGATTCACCTCCTGCCAGCAGCCAGCCCATCCCCCTTGATTCATGATTACATTCTAATAGTACTGACTGCTAATAATTCTTCAGAATTGACTGCTAATAATATTATCTTTCACTACGTAGTTTCACTTCTGCCTTCAGTGTCTCCTGGAACACCTTTTCTCTATTACTTTACTAGGTTAACTTCTGCACCACCAGCAAGACTCAGCTCAGCAACACAGCACTCTCCCACTTGGTCCTGCATGCCACAAGGTAGGTCCCTAGAAGAAATGCGCAAAATGTCCATGATTCCTACATTGCAGCATAGATAGCACTAGTCCTCCTATGAACAGTCCTTCTACAATTATAAGTAGTCCATGATAAGGGCTACAGTAGGTCAAGTATGTACAAGTTATCACTTGAATCACTGTGATAGAATTATATGAACAACCTAACCTATTTTTATTATCAGATAATTTGTTATTGTCAAAACTGGTCTGATGTTCTGATTTTATGATGAAGCAATGTATATGAATTTGGTATATATACAACCCAATAACCAAGATCTAAAATATTAATACTATAATACTCATTTTAAAATTTTTTAGAAATTCCAGAACTTCAAAAAAGCCTGAATATTTTATACATTTTTTTATTCATGCACAGTCACTTGCAGGTTCTCTGCTCTCTGAAATATATATCATACTGGCAAAATTGTAATGAATCCCCGTGTATCCAAGGATAAGATGTATAAATATCTAGGAGAACCCTGGAGCCAAAACCTAGAATAAGATTTATAGCTTCCTCCAGGTAATAGGCAATAATTGGCATTTGGTATACCCTGATTTCATATTTATAATAACCACCCTCCTCCCAAAATAAACTACTGGAAGCAAAGACAAAAAATTTTTGAAATAGCACTATTTGGAATATATTATGGTAAAAATAATATATTAATAAAATTTCTTTCATTTTTTTCTTTTATAATTTTTCAATGTGTCCACAAGAGTATTTTAAATTGTGTGTGTGTGTGTGTGTGTGTGTGTGTCTCGCATTGTATTTCTGTTAGCTAGTACTGATCTAAAGAATAAAGTTTCCTTCCAAGTGTCAGGAAGAAAAGATTTGGCAAGAAAATAGAAGGAAGAAAACCCTTCAGGAAGGATAAAGGTTTTCCTTAGTTCTAAACAAAACACTAGAGTTTAGAAGGTAAAGAAGAAAGGAGACTATCAGAGGAGTGTGGGCTTCAGTTCTGGGAAAGCTGCCCAGGATGGAGAAGGCCAGGTGTTCTGAAAATAAGAGTGAGTGGACCTGGTTTTGTTTGTGTACCAAGGACTGTGCAGATTCCCACAGATTACCCAGCATTTGCTTGAACAAAGACTTTCCTCAGCTGCCCTCTAATATAATGCCACTGTGTTTCCCATTGGCATCTATTGGCAACTTTACTGTGGACATCACACATTATCAGATATTTGCTGCCCAAAACGGCTGCTTACTTGCACTGCAAAACTTGGCTCAGTCTTCCCACACAGCAGGTTACTCATAATCCTGTGAAAAGGATGATAAAGTCCTAGAAGACTCTTTTGTGGGTGGTGAAGTTCTTCACACATATGCTAACAGCAGGTGAGAACTGAAAAAGTCAGCAATCTCTAATTAATGAGACCCAGCTATATACAGTGGACCCTCAAGTTACAACCAGCCTGGCATAAGAACAACTTGGGTTAATTAGGTTAATGAAAGTCATCTGCCTCTTCTTATCTATTGTGTGGTATACCCAGGTAAACATCCAGATCTCAGTTGTGTTGACTTAGTGACAACTAGCCCTCAGAAAGCAATCTCATTCGTAAGTTAAGGGTCCACTGTATCTTTAAGAACACAACTCCTTCACACCATAAATAGGTTAATATAATTTCAAGCTCACCAAACCCAAGGAGAGTTCCCATCTTTTTAACCAGTACTCTAAAGCCCAGAGATCTGGCTTCACTGCTGACACTTCTCTGATGAACCAGGATTGAAATGTAAAAGGGCCTAATACCTAGAATGCAGAGTTTCTCCTTATATTCTAAGCTTATCTCTTTCTCTTCTAAGGCATCTGTTGACCTTCTTGAGGGCACAAACTGCAACTAATATAAACCCAGCCTGATGCCTGCTGCGTAACTAATGATCCATAAATATCTGTTGAAAGCCGCCATCCCAAGCTCCTAGGGCAGAGAAGGTGAGCCGGTCCCAGCACCCAGAAGGAAGCTCCCCCACCACCATCCCAAGCTCCTAGGGCAGAGAAGGTGAGCCATGCAGGCAACAGAAGCACCCCCCACCCCACCCCGTGGAAATGAGAAGACAAGTAAACAAGTCTCAAAAACAGACTTCTGGATCACCTACAGCAACCCCAAAGGGAAACGAGATGGAGCAATCTGACACTCAACCACCTGGACTGTCTGAACTGGCAACAAAAGAGGATCTGGGAAAAATGAAATCAGAAATAATTACTCAGATAACAGCAAAGATTTTGCTCATGGTGCAAGACATGATTAATAAATCTAGAGAGGACACAGATAAAAAAAATAGAGGATCTGAGGAATGTAATGGAATCCCAACATAGGAAACAAATGGAATCCATAAAACAGATGCAAACAGATTTCCAGGAGATTAAAAACTCCATCAAAAGTCTGCACAGTAGAATGAACCAATGTGAGCATAGAATTTCAGATATAGAAGAAAAGATTTCAATTAGTGACCAGGAAAAGAAAACTTGCTTTAAAATTGTAAGGGAACATGAGAAATCAACCCAGCAGCTGCTAGATGATGCAAAGAAGAATAACATAAGACTAATTGGAGTCAATGAAGAAAGAGGAGAGAGTGCAGATAACATAAAAAAACTGTTCACAAAAGCGATGGCAGAAAACTTCCCAAGGAGGGGAAAAGAACTTGACATACAGATAAGTGAGGCATATAGGACTCCAGCTAACCTTGATCAAAAAAATCTACACATGGGCATATAGTAGTTAGGATTCCAGAAATCCAACAGAAGAACAAAATTCTACAAGCAGTGAGAGAAAAGAAACAAATCACATACAAAGGAAAGCCCATCAGAATCACAGCAGACTTCTCAATGCAAAGCCTCAAGGCAAGAAGAGCTTGGAGTGATGTATTTCAAGCCCTAAAAGAAAACAGCCTCCAACCCAGATTGATGTACCCTGAAAAACTATCTTTCAAAATTTATGGAGAAATAAGATACTTTCATGATAAAGAGCACCTTAGGAACTGCATGAATATCAAACTGGCACTCCAAAAACTTTTAGACAATGCCCTAGGAAAAGACAATGAGGATCACAACCCCAGGAAACCCAGCAGAATGAATCCATTGGGCATGACAAATTAAATGCAAAGGGGGAGAATCCAACAAAAAGAAAAAGTCATGACAAGGCTTTTAAAACTTTTAACTTCATCTCCCTAATGAGTGTATAATTCAATCTTGTTATTGTACTGATTAGTATTTTTCTGATTCTAGAGTTGCACACCTTTCCTTGTGCTATACTGGCTGTTTATCATCTTATGTCTACTTTTTAATTGGGTTGTCTATTAATGAGCTCTAAGAATTCTTTATATATTCTGGTCATAGGTTATATGCATTGTAAATATTGTCTAAGGACTAATTTTCATTTTGATGATATCATTTAAAGTTCTAAATTTTGATGGAATCTCATTTATCAATTTTTTTCTTTTATACATCATGTCTTTTGTATACTAGGTAGTTCTTGCCTACCCTGAATTCATAAACATTTTCCCTTATAATTTCTTCTTAAAGTTTTATACTTTTAGGCTTTCTTATTTAGGTTCATAGATCCCTTCAAATTATTTTCCTGCATGGAAATAAATGGTTGAGGTTAATTTTTTATATAGGGATACCAGGTGTTCTAGTGCTGTTTGCTGAAGACACTGTCTCTTCCTTGGCTCTTGAATTGAGTTTATATTCTATAAAATGCTAATGTTAAATAATCTTTCAAAACTCAGTGGACCATATATGTGTGGTTCTATTTCTAGATTCTCTGTTTTATTCCAATGATCTATATGTCTTTCCTTACACCAACACTGCCTTGATTACTGTAGCTTTAGAAGAAGTCTTAAAATTAGGTACTAAATGTCTTCCAACACTGTTTTTTGTTTGCTTGTTTGTTTGTCTTTTGTTTGTTGTTTTTTGTTTTTTAACTTTTCTAGGTCCTTTGTTCTCCTACATAACTTTTAAATTTCAATATCCAATTCTTCATTTATAGCAAGTGTACACAGACCTGAATTTTTATATATACCTTGTGTTTTCTAATCCTGCTAAATTCAAGTACAAGTTCTAGGGCCTCCTAGAGATTTCTTAGTATTTTCTCTGTAGATGACCATTTCATCTACATATAAAGATTTTGCTTCTACCTTGCCAATTCTATCCTAATTGTGTCATTTTATTGCCAGACTATTTTGGTGGGATCTAGGTTTCAAAGTTTAATGGACCAATAAAGAGTAAACTTATCTGCCCTTGTTCCCCACCTTAAGGAGAAAGCATTGTATCTTCTCCATTCATACAAGGTGTTCTCACTGGAAGTATGGAGTACATGTCTTTAATCTGTTGAGAAGTTTCTGTTCTACTTCTAGTCTCCTGATATCTTTTACCATGAACAGCTGTAGAATTTAGTCCAATACTTTTTCTCTGACTAGTCAGTGACAGGATCATATGGCGTTCTCCTTTCCTCTGTTAAAATAATGACTTTTGGGGGTGGATCTTCCAATGCTGAGCCAACACTGCCATCCCTATAACTAAACCACTTTCTACATGCTGCCAGATCTGACTTCTAATAGTTTGTTTTGTTAAACAAATGTCTATCTATGTTTATGCTTTTTTCTTCTATTATCTTTATCCAGTTTTAGGATTAGGACAATGTTGATTTCCTAAAATGAGGGGAGAAGTGTTCCTTCTTTTTTCTGCTTTAAGTGTTTGATATAATTTATCAGTTAAAATGTATATGAGCTTGCTGTTGTCATATAGGTAGGTTTTCAAGCTAGGAATATACTTTCTTTAATAGGTGCTATTCAAATTTTATATTTCCTTCAGAGTTAGTTTCATTAATTTGTCTTCCAAGGTACTTCTTAGAAGTTGTCAAATTTATTTCAAAACAGGTTTTTGAAATATGCTTTCTATATCCTTTTAAATTCTGTAAAATCTGTGATAATGTCTCCTAGATCTTGATATTGTAATTTTAAAAATGTATAATTGATATTGTGTAACAGGAAGAAAAGGTCTAAAGGAGCATGGGAAATGGAAGGGCTAGGGGAAAGGAAAAAAGGGAAAAGAAAAAATATGAGAAAAGGAAAAAAAATGGAAACAAAGTCTTTGCAAATAGGGAAGGGTGGAAGGGGTGAAGGGAGGGCAAGGGAAGGGTAAATAAAAAAGAACCAAGATATTCATGTAATGGTACAATATCCCAATGATGAATGTAACTGTATTTTATACCGAAAATGTACCAATAAATTTAATTGGAAAAAAAAATCTGTTGAATTCAGGTGCCAAGTTCACAAATCCAATTTTAAAATGTTGATGGTGCTCTACAAGTTTTCAGTCTTTACTTCAACAGATCATGTCAATGCATTTTTAAACAGCATTGCTAAATCAAAGCATGGTGGTTTATGTCTGTCATCCTGGCTACACTTAAGCCCAGGATCTGAAGACCAGTCTGGATAACATAGTAAGATCCGTCAGAAAGAAAGAGAAAAAAGAAAGAGAAGAAAGAGAGAGAGAGAGAGAGGAGAGAGGTGAGGAGGGGAAGGAAAGAGAGGAGAAGGGAAAGGAAGGGAAAGAAAAGGAAGGGAAGGGAAGAGCAACAATAAAAACCCACCAGCCTGAGTAAGGAATAATTAATTCACAAAGAATTACATATATTTAATGTACATAATTTGATTAAATTTGTAAAAAAGATAGATCTTATGATGTTATTACTGCACACATACACACACATAAACAAAAAACATGAGAACATTTTGAAAGGTGTTAGAAATACCAATGTGTTAACACAGACTAAGCATCCAAAGAGAATGCCCGATTCTTCAGACTAAATATGGCCAAATTTGTTTTGGCTGAACACTATTTTAGTCCTGGCACCTCTGTACTTTTGCACAGAATTTCACTCTTTGCTTTCTACCGTAAAAAATAATTGTCAATCTGACATTTGCTTCATCAACATTAAGTTCCTCAGCCATTTGCCAGCATCCCTACCTCCACTTTGCTTGGGTCAGCAGGGCTAATTCTGTAGGTTGATTGTAAGCTGCAGTGCCGGGTTTTTCAGCTTTGACACTATTAATTTGGGATCTATCAGTTCTTTGTTGGGAACACAGCGCATTGCAGGATCTTGAGCAGCATCCCTGCCCTCAATCTACTAAATTTCCTTAGTATTCCCTAATTTTAACCATAAAAATCCCTCCAGCCATTGCCAACATACTCTGAATAATGAAATCCCACCCCCTCACCAGCAGAAAATCACTACTATCTTGCAGTCAGGAATGCAAGGTATAATAAAAAGAGGTTTTCTTATACTAGGAACTGAAAAAAAGTACATAAAATATCTGAATTACAAAGGGTCACTAAATGTCAAACTAATGGTGCATGATCTTGTAAATATTTTCTTTATATAACAACTCTATCAAAACAACAGTGGAACAATGACATCATATTGGTGAATCAAGTAAACAATTGTTGACTTTGATTCACTTCAGAGCTAAGAATGAAGGCAAATTCAGTAACATTTCCCTTTTCCAGAGGTCACATGTTTCAAGATAAAAAGAGTGAAAATGTAATTTACTCTACATTTACAATTAAATTGGATTAGCATAGTTCATACAGTCCTACCTATGCTTTGTAATTTAAATATACAAAGATTTAAAATGTACAGTCCTTTCTTTATAATACTTCATAGTTCAGAAACAAAATCATTGCAAAGTCAGGTTCTAGTTCATAATTTTAAATGAATTGCAAAGTTATAAAAACATGGACAAAAACTTCACATTACCACTGCCAGGATACCAAAAAACTTTTGTGTTCTCTATGGGCAACTTTCTATAGCTCACATTGTTTCCTTCACTTTCAAAGAACATTGAAGAACAAATTTGTAGACCTCATAAGTCCCTGGAAATCCTGCCTTTGGGACTAGCTCTGCCATTTGGAAACCACCCCCACCCCCCCAACATCGTATCAGGTTCCTAATAGCATTTAGTTGAATGATATAATTTGTAATTTCAGAGTATGAGATCCAATGATATATGTAAAATATCTAAAGCTTATGATTGGCACCAGCTACATGTTTGGTGTAACTCAGTGCAAATGAAAATGTGTGTTCTCTTAATAATTATTAAAAATTTTAAGGGTGAGAAAATAGAACTAGAGACCAATCATAGCCTTTCCTAGAGTAGGGGGACTCTGCACAGCTGAGGCCCCAGACTTGATGTGGATTTGGCTCCACCATTGCTATTCTAAGTAGCCTTAGGGATGTCCCTAAAGCCCTGTATATATTCCCCTATCCAAGCAAAAACACAGAAAGTGATACTTTCATAATTCAAGTATGATGGGGATTAATAAAATCACTGACTTTGGTTTTCTCAAGAATTGGAAAGCTTTATACCAAAGGCTGTCCTAGAATATTTATGAACACATATTCAAATCATTCTTATTTCTGCCCCCCTCCACTTCCACCTGGCTTATATCAATTTGCCTTCTGAATAAAGGAAGATTTAAGTGGGGCCTCTCTACAGTATAAATGGATCATGCCATAAAGTCATGAGACCGATTTTCATAGGCAACAGAGGAGCACTCAGTCTCATTGTTGTGCAGTAGTGCGTAGACAGATATCATTATTTTTTCTGTAGTCAAGGCTTTCTTTGGTTGTGAGGGGTTTTCATCATAGAGAGAAATATAACTGAGAGTTAGGAGGGCTCCCTGTCATGTGGTTCTTTTGTAAATAGCCTACTTTAAAAATGTATACTGGCAGCCATTGGCTAAAAAACACATTGTTATGTCAGCCTCTGGCATAGATAAGGATGGTACTGGAATTTAGAGAGCATGTGTTTCTGAAAGGACAGAATCATAAGTACTAGAAGGGTATTTCAGAATTTGATATATCCTCTTAAAAGAGGACAACAATTGGAATTGCTGCAAAGTCACTTAGATTCCCAACTTAGAACATTGTCTTAGTCAGAACATGTTGTCATAGCAAATACTGCATTCTGGATGGTTGAGACAACTGATACTTATTTGTTACAGTTTTGGAGGCTAAAGTCTGAGATCAGTGTGCCAACATTGTTGAGACCTGGTGAGGGTCTCTACCTGGCTGCTGTGTCTTCACAGAGTACAGAGAGGCAGCCCTGGTGTCACTTGCTCTTCTAGAGGTATTAATCCTGTTAAAAGTCTCCACCCTTACGACTACCTCTAAACCTAATTACTTGCCAAAGGCTGAACTTCTGAGTATCATCACCCTGAGGTTTAGGATTTCAACATACTATTTTTGAAGAAGAAAACAAAAAACATACAGAAAAAATTAGACTTCTTCTTATAGCACTTTATTAGAAGGAGGAGGGTCTTATCAAAAGCTCAAGCCTGGATAAAAGACATAAACACACTACTTAAACTCATGCTGGCATTTGTAAATGGAAGTTGTTATGGTTTGTATCTAGATCCCCCCCAATCCCTCACGCATTCATAGGTGGGGCTTTGGGGAGGTGATTGGATTGTGGGGACTTACAGATACACTTGCTGTTAGGAGGTGGGATCTGGTCAGAAGAAGTAGGTCACTGGGGGCATGGCCTGGGTCTTCTCTTGATATCTCATTCTGTATCCTATGTGCCATGCCATAAGGAGGAGGGTTGCCCTCCTCTGCCATGTTGGAGTAGGCCAGCGATGTACTAAAAACTTTACAGACTGTGAGCCAAATTAAACCTTTGTTCCTCAGAGGTATGGGTGTCATGTATTATGTCTCAGTGAATAAAAAGTAACTAAAACAGAAGACTAGGCAAGTAAATATAATAACTCAAGGAAATGTTCTACCCAAGCAAGTTGGAACTATAGAAATACACCACACTCTGAGTCAGATTTGAGTCCGTTTATTTAAAGCTGTTGACCAAGAGGGGCTAGTGCCCAGAAAGATCTCTTAAGCCTGAAAAGAGGTTTGATTTCTCCTTTTAAATCATGCTTTCACTTGGGGAGAGCTCAAGGGGAGAGCAAGTGGAATTTTACAGAACCAGAACTATGCCAAGCAGGGGTGGGGGGCAAGAAGAAGTTTCACTCACTAGGTGAGCTACAAAACATCCTGCAGCTGCAGCAAGTTTTCTGCCAAACAGGATGTGGGTTTTTGGGTGCTGTGTCCAGCACAAGCACAAAATGGTGGTGAGGCTCAAGATGGAGTTGGGTTGGCTATCACAGAAAGAGGCTTACATGTGCTCTGAACTTCCTGGGGAAGGATAGCAAGAAGATTCTAAGTTTGTGTAAGCTAATGTTTTAAGAACACGACACAGATAATATAAAAACCTTTCCTCATAAGCCAGTTTTGACATAGGGAACAGGACAATTGAGCTACTGATCTCAGCTATCTTTTTCATATGACTGAAAAGATCTTGCTGTACAAAGTAGAACACTCAAAGCCACTGGACCTTATGTGGAAGCTATAGCTAAATATCAGCTCAGGCCAACTGGTAATCAAAAGCCATTCTTGAGGAGAAAGAACTTGGACCTTTTAATTTACTGTAACAAAGTCAAAATTATTGGTCTTCAATTAGACCTCTCTTATACCTATTTCCTTCAGGAAACTTGTGGGGATGAAGACTTCACAATTCCTGAGAAGAAATTTGGGTGTCTGGATCAAATTAGCATTTTAGTGAGAAGAAACATGAGCACAGTCCCAATTGTTGTTCCAATCATTTAATCTTATATTCATTTTTCTATAATATTGCTTTTGCCATAAAGAAATTGCTTCCATTGACTATAAAATGATGAAAAATCATCATGGTATAAAAAAATGAGATTTGATCAGACATGTATCATAGGAACTGACATGAATAACTATTCAAATGCTGATTATTCTGAATTTTGAATTTTGAGCTTCAGAGGGATGTAGCCTACCACTACCTGAATCTGTAGGTGGAGCTACATAGCAGATCCAGCTTCAATTCAATTCAACTTTGTATCCAAAACCCCTTTCATCATATGCCCACCCTCAGGTGTTTGGCAGTGTCAGTTCCCATTCAATGAATATGAACATGAGAAGTACCAGGAAAGCAACATTTTTAATTAACATTAAAGTTTCTGTCAGTATAATAAGCATGTATTGGCATTCTTAGACTGTTTCGTGTCCATTTTTAGATAGTTACAAACAGCTTTAACTTTTTTACAAACTTTCAAGATGTTGCAAAAGGAAGATTAGGATGGAAAATCAATTTGAAGGCACCACAGTTTGCCATCTTTATGAAATCTGTCTGCTCCTCCAGTTCAAGTAAGCAAAAGAGCTACTTTGCCAAAGCATAATTATAAAACGAATTTCCTATCATTACCCTATACTTTACCACTTCTGATAATCACACATAAAATACCTTCTAGTAATAATAGAAGGATAAAAGTAACAAAAGGTTTCCTACAAAGGACAATTACTCTTCAAAGCCTTTCTAAGAATAAATGTGGTCTGTCAGTTTTAGCCATGGGCACCATTCAGGTGTTAGAAGGTAAATGCAGTCAATGATCAAATAACTTTTCATTGCCTTCTGACTCGTCTTTTACATTTTCTCTCTTTTTTCATATAATGGCCTGATACACTCTAGAAACTAAGGATGATAACAAAGTGAGAAAATTAGTTTAGAATAAAAGTAGAGTCTCCAAAGCAGTAGCACAAATGTAAATGCAATTTAGAGAGCAAAATTGCTCAGAATCAAAAACTGTTACTTTGGAAATTAAAGAAACTGAAAGGATTATGCACTTATAAATGTTTGTTGAATTAATCCACTTTAGAAATCCATTTTTTAAACATTTATAGGGTTCCTTTGCTAAGGTTTAGGTGTTATATCCTGCTTACTGATAACTAGATACATTCAATATCAAGAATCAACCCTTAGAAGAGAAGGTGGGCTGGTCCCAGCACCCAGAAGGAAGCTCTCCCGCAGTCAACTCACCCTCCTAGGGCAGAGAAGCTGAGCCGCATGGGCACCAGAAGCACCCCCCACCCCCACCACCGTGGAAATGAGAAGACACGTAAACAAGCCTCAAAAACAGACTTCCAGATCACCTACAGCAACCCCAAAGGGAAACAAGATGGAACACTCTGATACTCAACCACTTGGACTCTGAACTGGCAACAAAAGAGGATCTGGGAAAACTGAAATCAGATATAATTACACAGATAACAGCAAAAATTGTGCTCATGTTTCAAGACATGATTAATAAATCTAAAGAGGACACAGATAAAAAAAATAGAGGATCTGAGGAACATGATGGAATCCCAACATAGGAAACAAATGGAATCCATAAAACAGATGCAAACAGATTTCCAGGAGATTAAAAACTCCATCAAAAGTCTGCACAGTAGAATGGACCAATGTGAGGATAGAATTTCAGATATAGAAGATAAGATTGCAATTAATGACCAGGAAAAGAAAAACTGCTTTAAAATTGTAAGGGAACATGAGAAATCAATCCAGCAGCTGCTAGACGATCCAAAGAAGAATAACATAAGACTGATTGGAGTCAATGAAGAAAGAGGAGAGAGTGCAGATAACATAAAAAAACTGTTCACAGAAGTGATGGCAGAAAACTTCCCAAGGAGGGGAAAAGAACTTGACATACAGATAAGTGAGGCATATAGGACTCCAGCTAATCTTGATCAAAAAAATCTACACATGGGCATATAATAGTTAGGATTCCAGAAATCCAACAGAAGAACAAAATTCTACAAGCAGTGAGAGAAAAGAAACAAGTGACATACAAAGGTAAGCCCATCAGAATCACAGCGGACTCCTCAATGCAAACCCTCAAGGTAAGAAGAGATTGGAATGAGACGCCAAGTCACCCTGCTGCAGACAGGCAGGTCTGCCCATGCCCTACCAAGCTCCTGAGTCACACAGAGCATACCGAATCAGCCCACTGCAGACAGGTGGGTCTGTGCAAGCCCCCTGAGGTCCTGAGTCCCGCGGAAGATGCCAAATCACCCCGCTGCAGACAGGCAGGTCTGCCCATGCCCTGCCGAGGTCCTGAATCCCACAGAACACACCGAATAAGCCCGCTGCAGACAGGCAGGTCTGTGCACACCCTACCAAGGTCCTGAGTTCCATAGAATATGCCGAATCAGCCGGATGCACACAGGAAGGTCTGTGCACGCCCTACTGAGGTCCTGAATCACGCGGAAGACACCAAATCACCCTGCTGCAGACAGGCAGCCACCTGGTTCCACACTAAAAAGATGCAGAGGACACCAGACCACCAGAACAAGGTACTGAGTCCTGCTGTGCCCGGCCCAGAGATAGGGGCTTCTGAGCTGTCGTCCCACTGCTCCTGGTCCAGAGGATGGGGCTTCCCGGTCACCATCCCTCCCACTGCTCCCAGCCCAGAGGAAAGGGCTTTTGGGTCACCATCCCTACTGCTGCTCACAGCCCCTGGCTAAGACTAAGAGAACGATACAAAAATTTAATGAAGCCAAGAGTTGGTTCTTCGAAAGAATCAACAAAATTGACAAATCTTTAGCCAACCTTGTCAGAAAAAGGAAAGAAAAGGCCCAAATCCATGCAATTAGGAATGAAAAGGGTGAAATGACAACAGACCCAGCAGAAATCCAGAGGATCATCAATGCCTACTTCCAGAACCTATACACCAATAAGATGGAAAACACAGAAGAAATGGACAGATTCCTAGATACATATGAATTACCAAAGTTGAACGAAGAAGACCTAAAAATTATGAACAACCCAATATCAACCAATGAAATTGAAAATGTAATTAAAAACTTATCAACTAAGAAAAGCCCAGGCCCTGATGGCTTCACTGCTAAATTCTACAAGACATTTAGAGAGGAACTGCTGCCACTACGGTTTAAAATCTTCAGTGAAATTGAAAGGGAAGCAATACTCCCAAATTCATTCCTGGAAGCAAGCATCACCTTGATCCCCAAAGCAGAGAAAGACCCAACTGAAAAAGAGAACTATAGGCCAATCTCACTAATGAATATAGATGCAAAAATCCTTAATAAAATAATGGCAAACAGGATGCAGAAGATCATCAAGAAGATCATTCACCCTGATCAAGTGGGATTCATCCCAGGGATGCAGGGATGGTTCAATATATGCAAATCAATCAATGTAATACACTATATCAATAGAGCCAAGGACAAAAACCATGTGATTATCTCCATAGACACAGAAAAAGCATTTGAGAAAATCCAACATGCATTTATGATAAAAAAAAAAAACCCTACAAAAAATTGGAATAGATGGTCTTTCCCTCAAACTGATAGAAGCCATCTATGAAAAACCAACAGGCAATATCATACTAAATGGTCAAAAACTGAAATCCCTCACACTAAAATCAGGAACAAGACAAGGATGTCCACTATCACCACTCTTGTTCAATATAGTTCTGGAAACATTAGCCATGGCAATTAGACAAGAGAAAAAAATAAAAGGAATAAAGATAGCTAATGAAGAAGTCAAATTGTCATTATTTGCAGATGACATGATACTCTATATAGAAGACCCCAAGAACTCCACCAAAAGTCTTCTAGACTTAATAACCAAATTCAGTCAAGTAGCTAGTTATAAGGTCAACACACAAAAATCAATAGCTTTCCTCTACACCAATGACAGACTCACTGAGAGAGAAATAGGGCAAATAATTCCTTTCACAGTAGCATCCAAAAAACTGAAATACCTAGGAATCATCCTAATGAAAGAAATCAAAGACCTCTTCTCTGAAAACTATAGCACTCTGAAAAGAGAGATTGAAGATGATATCAGAAAATGGACAGACATCCCCTGCTCCTGGGTAGGAAGGATTAATATAGTGAAAATGGCCATACTTCCAAAAGTGCTATATAGATTTAATGCAATTCCAATTGAGATCCCAGCAGCATACTTCATAGACCTGGAGAAAACAATCAAAAAATTCATTTGGAACAAGAAGAGACACAGGATAGCAAAAGCAATTCTAGGTAACAGAGTCATGGCAGGGGTATCACAATCCCCAACCTGCAACTATACTACAAAGCTACTGTGATAAAAACAGCATGGTACTGGCAAAGAAACAGACTTGAGGAACAGTGGAACAGATTAGAAGATGCAGAAACAATGCCAGACACACTCAGCCATCTCATCTTTGTCAAAGGAGCCAAACACCCTCACTGGAGGAAAGATAGCCTCTTTAATAAATGGTGCTGGAAAAATTGGGTTGCAACTTGCCAAAGATTAAAACTAGACCTGTATCTCTCACCATGCACTAAACTAAAATCAAAATAGATTAAAGATCTAAATAGTAAAATAGAAACTCTGAACCAGTTGGAACAGAGGTTAGGTAGAACCCTTGAAGACATCGGTGTAAGAAAAGATTTTATGAACAAAACCTCAGTTGCCCGTGAACTAGCACAAATAATCCACAAATGGGATCTCTTCTTATTAAAAGGCTTCTGCCCAGCAAGAGAAACCACCAGCAGTGTGAAGAGACATGCCACAATGTGGGAAAAATCTTCACCTGCTCTTCCTCAGACAAAGGTCTACTATCTCAAATCTATAAAGAATTTAAAAAGATCAGACCTCCCAAATTTAAAGACCCAATCAAAAAATGGGCAGCTGAAATGAACAGACATTTCTCAGATGAAGAAGTAGAAATAGCAAATAAATACATGAAAAAATGTTCAACTTCACTGGTCATTCCAGCGATGCAAATGAAAACAATGCTGAGCTTCCACTTCACTCCAGAAAGAATGGCTGGTATCATGAAATCAACCAATAACAAATGCTGGCGGGGCTGTGGGGAAAGAGGAACCCTGCTCCACTGCTGGTGGGAGGGTAGACTGGTGCAACCACTGTGGAAATCATTATGGAGATACCTCAAAGAACTAGGATTGGAAGTCCCATTTGACCCCACTATTCCACTGCTGGGGATCTTCCCCAAAGAATTAGAAGAATAATACCACAGTGATATATGTGTACCCATGTTCATAGTAGCACAGTTTGTAATAGCTAAAACTTGGAAACAGCCCAAATGCCCATCAATTGGAGACTGGATAAAGAAAATGTGGGGTTTTTTTATAAAATGGAGTACTACTCAGCCATAAAAAATGAGAAATTAAAGACATTTATAGCTAAGTGGATGCACATTGAGGCAATACTCTTAAGTGAGATAAATAGGACACACGTGTAAATACTGAATAGTTTCTCTGGTGTGAGAAACTGAAAGTGTAAATAAGGACTAAATGTATAATAGGTAATGTGAAATAGGAAGAAAAGAGGCAAAGGGGAAGGAAGTGGGAGGGCTAGGGGAAAGGATAGAAGGGAATGGGATTAATATGAGAAAATGGATAAATAGGAACAAAATCTTTGTAAATAGGGAGGACTGGAGGGGTTGAAGGGAGGGCTGCTCAAGGGTGAAAAATAAGAACCAAGAGAGACTATGTAAAGGTGCAAATTTCCAATCATGAATGTCATTATATTGTATACCTAAAATGTACCAATGATTAGAATGAATAATCGATAATGTAAAGCAGGAAGAAAAGGTCCAAAGGGGTAGGGGTAGTGGGAGGGGCAAGGGAAAGGAAAGAAGGGAAAGGAAAAATGCTGAGAAATGGAAAAAATGGAAATAAAGTCTTTGTAAATAGGGAAGGGTGGAGGGGGTGAAGGGAGGGCTAGGAATGGGGAAAAAATAAGAACCAAGATGCATCATGTAAAGGTACAATTCCCAATGAGAAATGTAATTGTGTTGTATACCTACAATGTACCAATAAAAGAATTTAATACAAAAAAAAAAAAAAAAGAGCTTGGAGTGATGTATTTCAAACCCTAAAGGAAAATAGCCTCCAACCCAGATTGATGTACCCTGAAAAGCTATCTTTCAAAATTGATGGAGAAATAAGATACTTTCATGATAAAGAGCACCTCAGAAACTGCATGAATACCAAACCGGCACTCCAAAAAATTTTAGACAATACCCTAGGAAAAGACAATGAGGATCACAACTCCAGGAAACCCAGCAGAATGAATTCATTGGGCATGACAAATTAAATGCAAAGGGGGAGAATCCAACAAAAAGAAAAAGTCATGACAAGGCTTTTAAAACTTTTAACTTCATCTCCCTAATGAGTGTATAATTCAATCTTGTTATTGTACTGATTAGTATTTTTCTGATTCTAGAGTTGCACACCTTTCCTTGTGCTATACTGGCTATTTATCACCTTCTTATGTGTACTTTTTAATTGAGTTGTCTATTAATGAGCTGTAAAAGTTCTTTATATATTCTGGTCATACATTATATGCATTGTAAATATTGTCTGTTTAAGGACTAATTTTCATTTTGATGATGTCATTTAAAGTTCTAAATTTTAATGGAATCTCATTTATCAATTTTTTTTCTTTTATACATCATATTTTTTGTATACTAGGTAGTTCTTGCCTACCCTAAATTCACAAACATTTTCCCTTATAATTTCTTCTTTAAGTTTTATACTTTTAGGCTTTCTTATTTAGGTTCATAGATCCCTTCAAATTATTTTCTTGCATGGAAATAAATGGTTGAGGTTAATTTTTTATATAGGGATACCAGGTGTTCTAGTGCCATTTGCTGAAAACACTATCTCTTCCTCGGCTCTTGAATTGAGTTAATATTCTATAAAATGCTAATGTTAAATAATCTTTCAAAACTCAGTGGACCATATATGTGTGGTTCTATTTCTAGATTCTCTGTTTTATTCCAATGATCTATATGTCTTTCCTTACACCAACACTGCCTTGATTACTGTAGCTTTAGAAGAAGTCTTAAAATTAGGTACTAATTGTCTTCCAACACTGTTTTTTGTTTGCTTGTTTGTTTGTCTTTTGTTTGTTGTTTTTTGTTTTTTAACTTTTCTAGGTCCTTTGTTCTCCTACATAACTTTTAAATTTCAATATCCAATTCTTCATTTATAGTAAGTATAAATATAAGTAAGACCTGAATTTTTATATATACCTTGTGTTTTCTAATCCTGCTAAATTCAAATACAAGTTCTAGGGGCTCCTAAAGATTTTTAGTATTTTCTCTGTAGATGACCATTTCATCTACATATAAAGATTTTGCTTTTACCTTGCCAATCCTATCCTAATTGTGTCATTCTATTGCCAGACTATTTTGGTGGGATCTAGGTTTCAAAGTTTAATGGACCGATAAAGAGTAAACTTATCTGCCCTTGTTCCCCACTTTAAGGAAAAAGCATTGTGTCTTCTCTGTTCATCTAAGGCATTCTCACTGGAAGTATGGAGTACATGTCTTTAATATGTTGAGAAGGTTCTGTTGTACTTCTAGTCTCCTGATAGCTTTTACCATGAACAACTGTGGAATTTAGTCCAATACTTTTTCTCCAACTAGTCAGTGACAGGATCATATGGCTTTTTCCTTTCCTCCATTAAAATGATGACTTTGGGGGTGGATCTTCCAGTGCTGAACCAACACTGCCATCCCTATAACAAAACCACTTTCTACATACTGCCTGATCTGACTTGTAATAGTTTGTTTTGTTAAACAAATGTCTATCTATGTTCATATTTTTCTTCTATTATCTTTATCCAGTTTTAGGATTAGGACAATGTTGATTTCCTAAAATGAGGGGAGAAGTGTTCCTTCTTTTTTCTGCTTTAAGTGTTTGATATAATTTATCAGTTAAAATGTATATAAGCTTGCTGTTGTCATATAGGTAGGTTTTCAAGCTAGGAATATACTTTCTTTAATAGGTGCTATTCAAATTTTATATTTCCTTCAGAGTTAGTTTCATTAATTTGTCTTCCAAGGTACTTCTTAGAAGTTGTCAAATTTATTTCAAAAAAGATTTTTGAAATATGCTTTCTATATCCTTTTAAATTCTGTAAAATCTGTGATAATGTCTCCTAGATCTTGATATTGTAATTTAAAAAATGTATAATTGATATTGTGTAATAGGAAGAAAGGTCTAAAGGAGCAGGGGAAGTGGAAGGGGTAGGGGAAAGGAAAAAAGGAAAAGAAAAGAATATGAGAAAAGGAAAAAAATGGAAACAAAGTCTTTTCAAATAGGGAAGGGTGGAGGCAGTGAAGGAAGGGCAGGGGAATGGGGAAAAAATAAGAACTAAGATACTCATGTAATGAATGGTACAAGATCCCAATGATGAATGTAACTGTATTTTATACCTAAAATATACCAATAAACTTAATGGGAAAACAATTTTAAAAAAAAAGAATCAACCCTTAGAAATTAAAGAATGGGGATGAATTTAAGCATCTTTCAGAAGCTTTACAGCCCCATTATTTAGTACAAAGGAAAACTATTACAATTGACAGAAACATCAGGTGGGCTTACAGAGAAGCCCACTGAGAAATAAAGATATTGAAACCTATGTTTTTGAATTTTCATATTTTGGGGGGCAAATATGCAGTTGTCCCTAGAAGGTCTGGCGCAAACATGACCTAAGATCTATCTAAGAAGCAGCAGAAAGCAATTCAAGAAAACAATTTATTTGACAAAATTTTAACAGTTTAAATAAGTCATGGAAGGAATACATACACCAAGACAAATTTTGAGTTAAATCTCTCTTAATCCTGAGAGACAGAGAGAGAGAGAGAGAGAGAGAGAGAGAGAGAGAGAGAGAGAGGCAGAGAGAGACAGAAAGACAGAGAAGAGGAGAGAGGAGAGAAAAGGAGAGAAAGGAGAGAGTTTTAGTTTGGAAATGAATGGCTTAAACAGGTCATGTTTTTCTTCAAAGCTTACTTGAAACATTGCTTTATTTTTTACAAAGGTATTAACAGATTCTGTGCTTTGATGTCTTTATTTTATTTTTTCACTTTCTTTGGTTAAAACTTTATGTTAGTATTTGTAATTATGGTGCTATGTAGAGTAAAGATTTTTGTTTGTTTGAAATTAATCTCTTCTTCCTAATAAGAGAAGCCCTCATGAGGGCTGGAGCCACTCTCCAAGCCACAGCAGATGCAGATCTGGGGTCAAATGGACAGTTGGTCATTATCTGTGCCTAAAGTGTATGTTTCAACATTTTGTTTACCTGCAGATTCTACATTCTTGCTATAGGGTGAGTTCACATTTTCTGACTAATTTTTTCTTATTTGTAAGCAGCCTGGTTTCCAAGTATTTGGCAATAATAAGCCAGCATCAAGTCACACTTACCTATTTAATGTGACTCCACATATTTACAACCTAAGGATTAAAAGAAGAAAGTCACTTGGAAGAGAAGCGTTCTGGTGAGGGTTTGAGTTGAGTGAACCACAGAGGTCTGACAGGACGGGTCACTTGAGGCCGTGCGTGTCCTCACCCTGTGAAGTCCCAGCCTTGTTCCTGAAAGCTGCAAATCAAGTTGGCATAGGAGTGGCCTTCAAACTCAGCTAAAAAATTAGGCCTATAGTGATACACTGTCAATTAGAACTCCTCTTCAAGATAGTTTGGTAAGTAGAAATGAATGCAAATCGATCTCTTCAAGTAGCTAACTATTAGACATTTGTACCACCCACTCCTGTGCACTGCTATTTCAGAACTCAGAAGCAGAGTGAGGTGATTGGAGGATTACATAATGCTAATTTTATAGCTAGTCTTAATTCCTGAAGTTTCTACCTTCTTCCTAGAGATTCATTTCTGTAATTAGCCCATAAAAATTCAATGCAGTGGTCTATAAATAGTGAGATGATAAGATTACTGTTCTAGAAAAAAAGCACAAAAGGGGCTTTCTTTTACCTTTTTATATTAAATCCTACAGTTTAAGAAATTTTATATTAAATCTGCCAATTGGACTGTACCCTGCCTCGGCCAAACTGTCAGCATCCACGATATGAAAACATCTGGTATTTTTTTGCATCATGGGCTATTACTCAAACTCTGCCCTCCACCCCATACATAATCCCGTAAGTATGTGTCCTTATGTACACACACCTCAAAGCGAGTTTTCAGGATTTCTAACCACATGACAATCTGTATATTTGGCCTTGAGCTCCTAGCAGGACAGACTATGTCTTCCATCTCTTCCTATCAACTTGAAGTTATTAATATACAGATCTTAAAAGTGAACAAATGCTACTATAAACTAACAATAGAACATCAGATAGGAGTAAAGATTAGCCTACTTATTTATGAACTTTTCAAGAATATATTAACACAAAACAGATAACCAAGCTTGCATGAGATAAGGTTACTTTGCTCCCCAAATTTCCAGAAACTTAACATCTACTTCCAGAAGTCTATATTTAGATGGCAAATCCAGACATATAACTTTGAATTCATGTTCTTGTCATGTTTAAGCATTAGGGAGCCTATAGTAAACAAGAGACAAGATCCTTTGTGTGTCATATGTTTGAAAATCGGTATCAAGAAGAAAAATAGACAACAAAAATATGAACAAGTAGTTATGCAGTGAAATAATAGCTAATGATCTCTTCAGTGAAAGTTCAAACTATTAGAACAAGAAGCTGAGCCTAGGGCCAGGGATGTAGCTCAGCAGCACAGTTGCTGCCTGGCAAGTACAAGGTCCTGAGTTCAATCCCTGGCACCCCAAAAAAAATAAAAAATAAAGAAGGTGACCCTAACGTGAAAGCAGAGAAAGAAATTAAAGGAAGCCTCTCAGAATTGGTGTCTCCTTCTGAATGGAGAGTAAAATAAGAATGTGAGGATCTCAGAGGAGCCCTGACAGGGCTCAGGGATGGCCAGAGAGAAGGCTCAGGCACAGAGTAGGTCTGGGTGTTCCAAGAGCACCTGGAAGCCATAGAACACATGCCAAGTGAATGTGCTATCCTGTACAAGATAAAGTCACAGGACTCTGCTAAAGTGAGTCTACATAGGATTCTTCAAGCCAAGGAAACGAATTTGGAATTTTTTTTCCCCAAGAGTGATGAAAAACTAGTGGGTGTTTTGAAGAAGAAAATTGACAAGATTTGACCTATGTTTTGGAAAGATGAATCCTGCTACTGTGTAGTGGCCATGAGTGGGAAAGGAGAGACTAGAAAGAGCTGAATGTGTGGCTGGATACAGCACACCTTGCACAGAGAGGTTCTTCTAAGAGAGAGAGGGACAAAGCTGGAGCCTGTGTTGCCCAGGGCGTCTTTCTCTGACTCTTACAGGGGTACCATACAGGTGGTAGGCTGTACCACTTTGCTAGGCCTACCATAAAAAGTGCCAAAAACAACTTAAATGACACAAGTTCATTGTTAATCCTGGAAGCAAGAAGTCTGAGATCAAGGTGCTAGCAGGATCGGTTCCTCCGGAGGCCTCTCTCTTTGGCTTGTCCATCTTTCTTCCATTGTCTTCACATATCCTGTTTCTGTATCTAACCTTATGAGAACACCAGTAATAATAGATTAGTGCCCACTCAACCTCATTTTAACTTAGTTGCCTCTTAAAGACTTTCATCAAATATAGCCACATCCTGACATACTGGATGTTAGGACCTCAACATAAAATTTTAGGGCAGGGATCACAATCCAAACCAAAAAAGAAAAATCTAGAGTTGTAAGGAGAGTTTATCACTAATTGACCTAAGGTAGTTGCTATGTTGAAAAGAATTGTAAAATAAAACATGTCCTGAAGATATTTCCAAGAGAATTTGCTTGAGTGTGTTGCGTGAAATTAAAACTTCAATGTTTGGGTTGTTAAATTACATTAATGCTATTTTCTGAGACAAAAAAAGCATAGAATAACCAGGTTTTAGAGAAAGGAAAGATGGAGAATAAATCCTAAATTCTGCCCTAGGCATGTCAACTCTGACATGCTAAGGCAGCAACCTAATGGCTAGGAGGAAAGGGAGAGTAGATGGGTAGATAATATCTAAAGCCATGGGACCACATGAGACTATTCAGTAGTAAATATAGCTAGAAAATTTTGCAAGGAATAGCTGCTTTGAGGAGAGTGAGAACAGGAGGTAGGACCATCAGAGTCTGAGGTGAGAATTGCCAAGAAGAGACAAAGAAGGGAATGAATATAGCTGCAGTGTCCTGGAAGCCAAGCCAAGAAGATTCCATAAGAATAAAGGGTGGTGAACTGTGCACAATGCTACTAAAGAAGACTAGAAGAAATTGTGGAATGTGACCATGGTCATAGTGATTTTAAGTATGAGTGGGAAGAAAGCTTGCATTATAAGAGCAACCGCAACACTCTCACACATGCATTTTAAAGCTTCCAATCTCTGAGCCTATAGATAGATATAAGTCTCTTAGACCAATCGTGAAGAGCATCCAGGAAGAAAATATTCATGGAGAATTCAAGTACTACAGGCTCACTGAGTGTCATGGTCACTGCATCAGTAAGAGTCAACTGAATCCTGCAGAGAGCCCTAAGAACTTCTAGGGGAAGCTGATATTCCCATAAGGGAGGGAAGATAAAAAAAGAAAGGAAAGTTATTATTTGCCTGCTTCAAAAATTCAGACATAAAGTTTTGAAAACACAGTTTGATCATTAGTCATGGACCAGAATATGTAAGGTGGACTTTATATTTTGTCTGAGTGTAGCATTTACTGTGAGTCCTTGCTAAATATCTTGATGACTACAACCTGACAGTGAAACAGTTGATGTGAGGAAATGCTCCATAGAATCTCACTGTACTCATGTAAAAAGGTTTTCATCATTTCTGTAGGTCTTCTTTAGCACAATAATGACAACACCAAAAGTCTTTCTTTTTTATGTTTTTAACTTTTTGTTTAGATTGTTTTCTAAACTTGCAGGAAGTTGTTGTTGTTATAGCTTGTGTTTAGATATACCCCCAAAGCCTCATGCTTTCTCAAAGGTGGCTGAATCTAGAGTGTGTGATTGATTCATGGCGGGACTATGTCCAAGGGCACTAGGATTAAAGGCATGAGTGCTACCTACTCTAAGTAGTCTGTATAAGAGAAAGGGGGCAGAAAGACTCTGTGAAGGCCCCTTGTTGCTTTTGCTACTTTGTGTACAACATGTTGCTTCTCGTCTGTGATGCCTGTTTGCCATCCCTGCCTTGGAGCCAGCTGATTATGGACTGAAACCTCTACAAACTGAAAGCTAAATAAACCTTTTCCCCTTTAACTTTGGGTGTCAAGTATTTTGTCTCAGCAATGAGAGAAAAGTAACTAAGACAGTTGTGCAGGAACATAAAAGAATTCCTCCTTATTGTCCTTCAGGCTCCCACAGTGCAAATTCTTGCATATCTGCAGTACAAAACAGCAGTCAAGGAATTGACCTTGGTACAATCCATAGCATTTACTCAAAGTTCATCGTTCATACAGACCCTCCTCTGTATGTGTGTCCACACATGGGCATATGCACAGTTTATCATGGCTTGTGTAACTCTTCCACAATCAAGATACCTTTTCTTGTCTCTACAAGATGCCTTATATTTATTCATCAATAACCAAACCTATTCCCTTCTCTCAGTGTCCCTAACTTCTGGCAACTACTAATTAGTTCTCTACTTCTACAATTATCAAATTTCATGATTGTTCCATGTATCAATCACTTTCCCATTCCTGGGCAAAATATCAACACATATGACTAAAATAGTAGAAGATTAACTATTTCACAGGGTTCAGCCCATGAGTGACTGGTTCCAAAACATAAACATCATAGAAGGGTATGGATGGTGAAGCAAAGATGCTCAACCTATGGCATCCAGGAGGCACAGAAACAGAATAAATCAGCCAGAGACAAGAATATACCCTTCCAAGTCACACTCCAATGACCCCTTTCTCAAACCTAGCCCCACTTCCTAACACCATGTTCAGTTATGAAATCATTAATGGATTAATCCACTGCTGAGTAGTGGCCTCATGATCCAATCACATTCCAAAACTCTACCTCTAAACACAAAAGACATTTAGAAGATATTTTAGATCTAAGCTATAACATTTCACCCCTGGCACCCAAAAGACTCATGTCCATTTCATTACGCAAAATGCATTTAGTCCATTTGCAAAAGTCTCAATAGTTCTAGCACTGCTGAAAATCCAAGTTCAAAGTCTCTTCTGAGACACAGGCAAACTCTTAGCTGTGCAACTTAATTAAACCAGAAAGAAAATTAAATACTTCAACATACAATGGCACAGGGTAAACATTTCCATTCCAAAAGGGAAGTATCTAGGAATAAAAAGGAATAACATTAAAGCAAGTTAAAAATGCGGCAAGCTAAAATTAAATCCCATAGCTCATGCAGCGGGGCAAGTTGTGGTGGGAATGTGAGCTCCAAAGTGCTTGCACAGCCCTGTCTTTATACCTCTGCCAGTTTTAGCCCACATGGCCTCTCTCTTGGGCTGGCTCTGATCATTGCCTGCAACATTTTATCCTCGGTGGATATTTCATAGTCCTGGCACCTCTAATTTCCTGGGGTTTCAGCTATACCTCCAGCTTTACTCTTGCAGCTTTATGGGTCAAACTGTAAGGAACACATTGCCAAGCTTTTTCAGTCTTCTGAAATCTAAGTGAACACCTCCATGAACCCACAATTGTTACATTCTCTATACCTGAAAACCTGGCAGCTGGTGGATGATGTGAAAATCTATTGAACCAACACCCAGACCCACTAGGACAATAGTTGCAGTGCCCTCTACGTCTCTAGATAGCTGAACATGGGGATACTCTTCCTTATGTGGCCCTGATTGGTCAAGGCACCCTGCAGCTCTCTTCTCAAGACAAAATCTTTGAAAAGAGATTTTTATATCTGTGATGAGTGGAATCTGGCTAGTTCCTGATATAACTTGAAAGCATATGTACAATTGTTCCAGTCCAAAGTATTGAACAACTTTTTAACAAGCCTAACATTTCCAGCAACAATACTCTCCTTGGCCCCAATTTTATATGTGTTTATTTTATGGCAAAACTGTAAAATTGTCACATCTTTTGGCTCTACTTTTATTCCTGATTCACATGGCAAATCTGACTAAAAGCAGCCAGCAGTATCTATGCAACAGCCTGAACATTGGGCTTCCTTGAAATTTTCTCCACCAAATTACTTAGTCCACCACCTTTGATTCAGTCTCAAACAAATTCTTAGGACATGAGTGAAATGTAAACAAGTTCTCTTCAAGATGTAATGTGCATGTCTCTAATGCAGTTTCCAATAGAGTACACATTCCCAGCTGAAATCTAATGAGCCTTGCCTCTACTGTCCACATCCTTATCAACATTTTGGGCTTCCTAGCTCTCTCCAGAATTTCTCACTGGGCTCTACTTATAGCATTATAATGCTTCTCTAGCCCATACCCCCAACTCTTTCCAAATTCTTCCCGCAAAGAAGCTCCAAGGGATTCTGAACCACATAGTCAGGTATAGGAAGAGCAATGAACCCAATTCTGTGATAACAATTTTCTGTATTAGTCATTGCCTGTTCCTTGGAAAAAATACTTGAGACCCAGAACACAATGAGGGATAGGTTATTTGGTAAACAGTTTAGTCCATATTTGACAGGCTCCAAGGCAGATAGCCTGATGGAAACGTATGGCACAGGAAAGCTGCTGAACCCATGTCATGCCATTTTTGATGTATTGAGCTTACCTAATATATGATTAAAATTAATTTCACCTTTTTATTATAGATTTTAATATACTCTCAAAAATTTAAAATTACATAGTGTAGCTTTTACTACACATACAACATTGTATTATTGCACTGTCAAAGATATAGGTATTCTTCATCAATTTATATTCTGCACTCAAGAGTGGTACCAAGATATTTAGCTAAAAGAACAAAAGAAAAAGATAAGAAATTCTACATTGATAAGTGTAGAAATTCTACACTGGTAAAGCTAATGAATGAATGTTTGTGAATGTATATGTGTAAATGTATCTGCATATACATAAATTTGTTACCAAATGCAGAATAAAGTATTCTTCCCTATTTCTTTACCTTTCTGACAAAACTAAATGAACAAGTGGTTGATTTAGTCAGAAAACTGAGTGTAGAGAGGCTAATCATTTATATCCCTGGAAAAATTATGAAATTATTCCTTTCATCAAAAGATTTGATACTGCACTGGGGAGTAGAGATGTGAAAGTTCACTGAATGCTCTAGTCAGTTGGGCAGATGCCTTGCATATATGTGGCCTGGCCTCTGTTTAAAGGCAGTAACACCTGCTCCTTGACCATCTTCTGCCTGAAAATGATGCCAGCAAGTTCTGTTAACTTCAAAGGTAAGTTTCTTTTTGGTGTTCCCACCTCTTCTGGGTTATTTTTAAAGAATAATGACCCAAGATGACTCCCCCACAGCTCTGCAGGAGAGGAACAAACCCACATGGCATTAATATATGGCTTTCCAAGTCAACTCTTGAGTAAATAAAAATCAGGCTGCCTGCCTCTGTGCCTCTTTGGAAGACTTCCCACCTCCTTTTCCAATCCTCAGGAAGTACTCTACATGGGACCATTAGCAGGGAGACAGCTGGAACTCTCTCTTCAGGTACTTTGTTTTCAGAAAGTCCCAGAGGGATTTCCCCAGTAACTGTTTATCCTAAATGTTTCTTTGGGAACCATCTGAGTTTTATTCCTAAGTCTTAGTCTGCAAATATGCTTGCAACTGCTTGTGTGAGCATATATTGACAATTATTCAACTCTTTTCTATCATAGTCAAGATTGCTATGTGTTCTCCAATACCTATTTCCTTCTAACTTTGGGATGTGGATAGATAACATTTCCACAGTTGCCTTGGAGTTAGATGTGTTAATTTGTCTTCACCAGTCAGATACAGGCCACTTCTGTACATGGATCATATAATCCTCCCCATCCTAGATGATCATTCTTCACCCTCCATCCTTCCAAAACAAAGGACTTAGCAGAGGCCCCAAGGCTCTCAGGGATGGCACAGCCACAGGCAAAGGAACCTCATTTCCTAAAGTACTGCAGGGACACCTGAAGTCCCTGACAGTGTGTGAACCTTCCCTGCCAAGCCTGGGAGGAAATCCCACATGCTTCCTAAGCTCCACTGTGGAGGCACTGCATGAGAGTTCTGGTACTATGGTTCCTGTTAGCTGATGTTAGTAGAGATCCAAGACAGATGTAAATATGGAAAAGGGTTTCCCAGCAGAGATCAAAGGAAGGAGCCATTGCTTAGGAGCCACTGTGGTTGGAAAAGCCTGCTAAGAAGAAGGGTTAGCTCTACACTAGACTTGAGCCGCAAAGGCTCAGTAAAGCATTTCAGGCAAACAAAGCATCTCAGCTTTTGTAACAAAGGTCAGATTCAGAGTATCACCAAAGTTTATCATACCAAAACTCAAGTTTCCAGTACATTAAAAGTCATGGGGTCAAGGAAGCCATAACATACATTAGGATCAATGATTATATCTAGAAAACAACCCCAAATATGCTCACTAAAACATGTGGTCCAAACTAGAAGCCGATACTTGAGAAAATTCTATTGAATTTTGAGAAAATGTTATTGACAAAGAAAGGTTAGCCTAGATTTTACTTTTTTTATTATTAAATTTATTTAAACTGATACATATGTAAGATAATAAAAATTGTACATGTTCATGAAAAACTATGTGATGTTTCAATGCATGTATATATTGTGTAATGTTTAAATATATATGTGTGTATTCTTAAACATTTATCTTTTTTGTGATTAAAATGATCTAAATCTTCCCTTCTATTTTTCTGATGCTTAAAACACATTTTAGACTCCCAAACTTGCCTGAAAAGGAAGCACACAACAAAACTTGCAGTCCCAAAGAAGAAAATAACTCACTACTCTCACTGCAGTGGGCCTATAAGGAATAAGACACAGCAGACAAAGAGAGAAAGTAGCCTCTCTCCTCTCCAGTAGAATGAGGGTTGTGGGGAACAGATTGAGCAATGTCTGCTCTGAAGATCTCAGAGTGGTTATAGACCAGAGTTTGGTCTATGTTCTCCATTTTCCTTTTTCTGAGGAAGAGTTTTGTCATAATTATAACATCTCTTATGTACCACTCTATGATGATGTGGGAGACAGGGCCACATGCTATCTTGAGGGTCTGGCTTTAGTGATCCTGGCTTTAGCCTTTATCTGTGACTATTTGGAATTTGGGGCTAGGCATATTAGGCAGGTATGAGGGTGTTCTAAGGTGGTCAGAAGACTGATGTACATGTTTATGGGCTGCAAGAGAAAGAGTAGACCATGGCAGGCACTTTCATATGTTCACAAAACCATTTCCCTGTGTCACCTGTCTCAGTGTCTGTTGCAGAAAAGCATAGTCATGTGCCAGTTCTTATCAGAGAATTTTGGAAAATGTAGTGATTTCTTCTTTCAGGATTGACCTATAAAATTCTTCCATAATGGTGGTCCACTCAGTTTTTCATCTGCAGTTAATGCACTAGATTCAGATGAGGACCCTAGGGCTTGAGGAGCCACAGGGTGGGAAGTTCCTGGTTCCTTGATAATCACATGGAATGATGCTGTACATCCCCATTGTCCTGTTACCTGTCACATGTGTGAGAAATAAAAACTAAATTTTGTTAATCCACTTAGATCTGGTCATGCTCTTTTATTATAGTTGGACTATCATACTGAATAAAGACTTCTTTATCAAATTTAAGATACAGTAGAATAACGATACTGTGTAGTAATCGCTTCTAGGCCTTTTGGCTAAGATCAAGTGAAGATACTGTGTAGTTGGGTTCTACCCTAAAATTTTTTCTTTAGTTGTTTTGAGTCAGGGTCTCACTACATAGTTCAGGCTGGCCTTGAACTTATGGCAATCCTCCTCCCAAGTGTGGAGATTATAGGCATGCACCACCACACTGGGCAATATTCTAAAATTCTTATAACTGTGCAGCATATGGGTGTTCTTAGGAAACCAGTAACTAAAAGAAGTATAATTCATTCCCCCTGGAACCTTTATAAAAGTATGAAAAATTGACTAAGAACCCATTCCATAAGAGGAATTTTCAAGCAGTCTACAACTACAAGAGTGAGCGATGGTCTCTGTCCTCAAGGATCTCAGCCTCTCAAAGAAGTGACAGTGGTATAAGAGTTATCTTCCATCCACTTATAAAACTAAATTTCTTACCCATATATTTTAATTTCCAAAATCACAATCATAGTAGTAGATAAGGATACAAAGTTAAGCAAATTGGATGCTAAAAAGATGAGTAAATTTCAAACTAAATCATTTATATTTCGAATCCTTTCACTTATTCTCAGCATGATCTTACATGTGAATAAATGGCCAAAGAGCAAATACCAGAAAGAAAGAAGGGAATATCTATGTAAGAAAATTCTGGACTCCATAAATAGCTTTAATTTTTCTTACTTTTTAACCTTTCCCAGGACATTAATAAACACTCTTGAGTGAAATAAATAGGAAACACATGTGTAAATACTGAATAGTTTCTCTGGTGTGAGAAAATGAAAGTGTAAATAAGGATCAAAATGAATAATTGATAATGTGAAATAGGAAGAAAAGGTCCAAATGGGTCGGGGAGTTGGGAGGGGTAAGGGAAAGGAAAGAAGGGAAAAGAAAAATATGAGAAAAGGAAAGAATGGAAACAAAGTCTTTGTAAATAGGGAAAAGTGGAAGGTTTGGAGGGAGGGCAGGGGAATGGGGAAAAAGTAGGAACCAAGATGCATCATGTAAAGGTACAAGTTGCCGATGATGAATGTAAATGTATTATATAAATAAAATGTACCAATAAACTTAATGAAAGAAAAAAATCAATCAATCAATCACACACTGTATGGTCACAAAGCTCTAGAACTGGATAGAGTTTTAAGGATGGTACAAAGGGGTTAAATAGTTAGACCAATAATGCTCAACTAAAAATTGATAGAAAGAATGTTAAAAACCAACCTAATTTCAAAGTTTGCATTTCCACTCTAATGGATGTGATATTATCATCTCTTTGTGCTGGTAGAACTATTAGCAATTTCCATAACATCTTGAGCAATTATCATCAAGGGAAGCTATTGTTGTTTGCTATCCTTCCTTAGGCAAATTACAGGCCCAACCCTTTTATGCATGCAGAAGAGCTCAATCTTTTTCATTACAGTGCCTCGTGCAAGAGGAGATGAATCACATGTCAGCTGCTGGGGTTACACTTTAGTGAACCTAAAGACTTTTCCATGCCCTAATTGCAGATACTGTACTTCAACTCACTACACATTTAAGCATCCTATTCTGTTTTATATCTACTGGAGATTTTATTCCAGGACTTTAAAATCCTTTTCCAAGAATCTTCACACTGCAAATAGCATGGAAATTTTTAGGCAGCAGCAATAATCTATGACCACAAATAACTCTTACCAAAACTTCTGAAACCAGAGAGGATATAGAAGTATTATAGTCCTCTCCCACAAAGGAAAAAAAATAGCTAAATTCAAAGAGGGAGAATGCATAGCAGGCATTGGAATGGGAGGGGGGGTGCATGTAGTTTCTTCACTGGATGATGAAATTGTCCATAAAAAAATACAAACAAAGAATTCTGTTGTATTGGGAGGAAAACCTGGAATAAAAGCAAGAAAATTGCTATGGATTTAAAGCCATGTTAGACAGGGCTATTTGAATTTTAGGGTGTAAATGCATACAGAAACATGCAGATGTTAGTGCTTTTGATTAATTTGAAAATTAATATTATAAAGGACAATCTACATCCTGTTTAAACTTATTCTAAACCCAAGCCACGGAAAGTGGCTGAGCATGGACTCTGCAAGACCCTAGAGGCTGGGCATGCTGCATGATCACGTACAACTCTGTGATGCTGCATCTCAGCTTCTTCATTGTGAACTGAGATGTGGAATGGATATTTGTGGCCAAAGTTTGTTTAACTCTTAATAGTCCATGAATCACCACCAATTCATTCTTTCCAAATATAGTTAGATTCTCAAAAACCCAAAATGCAGAAGACACGAGCAGGCCATCGAAGGGCTCCAAGGGAGGTTCTGTCCTGCCAGCACCCTGTTTCAGGTGTCAGCCATCAATCAGGCCACTGGGCTAAGGAGTGTCCCAACCCCAAACCACCGTCCAAGCTTTGTCCCACATGTGGAGGCCCTCACTGGAAGATGAATTGTCCTGTGGCTATCAGGATTGCTGTGAGGATCCCCTCCCACAACACCCCACAGGACAAAATACCTCTCTTGGACCTGATCGGTTGGGCCTACACTGACTGACACACCCCGAAGAGCTCAGACGCCCCCTGGACCATCACAGCCACTAAACTTTGAGTAAAGCTTAAGGTTGAAGGTAAGACTGTATGATTTCTAATCCATATGGGGGTAACTCATTCCACCCTCCCTTCATTCCAAACCAGCCCCTTTCAGCTGACATTCCTGTTGTGGGAATTGATGTAACCATAGGTAGGCCCCTTAAGACCCCTCCACTTATCTGCCAGCTACAAAACCACATATTCTTCCATGTTTACTTGGTCATCACCACCTGCCCCATCCCACTTCTTGGCAAAGACATGCTGACTAAGCTGTCTGCCACCTTACTTATCCCCAGCACCACCCCTTGCCCCATTGCCCTCCTGCTTGCCCCTCCCTGCTCTGACCCCTCCTTCCCAATTTCCTCTCCCTCCCTGAACCCACATGTTTGGGATGCTTCCACCCCCTCTGTTGCCACACAACATAGTCCCCTCCACATTCCCCTCAAGGACAATCATTGCTCCCCAGCCCAGTACCAGTGCCCCCTGTCAGATCAAGCCCTTAGAGGATTAAAGCCCATTATCACATGGCTCCTCAAACACAGCCTCCTATTTCCCCCAAATTCTCCCTTCAACACCCCTGTCTTTGCTGTTCATAAAGCTGACCAGTCATACTGCCTGGTCCAGGACCTCTGCCAGACAGTCCTCCCCATCCACCCTATAGTCCCCAGCCCTTACGCTCTTCTCTTCTATATCCCCCCCACCAATTATTCAATCTTCGAATTTAAGGATGCTTTCTTCACCATTCCCCTACACCCTGACTCACAGCCCCTTTGCCTTCACATGGACAGATCCAGATACCTACCAGTCACAGCAGCTTACCTGGACTACCCTGCCTCAAGGGTTCTGTGACAGCCCTCACTATTTCAGCCAAGCACTATCCAGTGACCTCCTCTCCCACTCTGCTGCTTCCTGCTTGCTACAATATGTTGACAACCTTCTCCTCTGCAGCTGTTCTGCCTACTCTTGCCACCAGGACACCCTCTCTCTCCTTCAACACCTAGAAGAGAGAGGATATCAAGTCTCTTCTTCAAAGGCCCAAATCTGCTCCAATTCTGTCACTTATCTGGGCTTCATCCTCCACAATCATACCTGAGCCCTTCCACCAGACCCCATGCACCTTATTTCCCAGATCCCTCACCTGCTGTAGGTCCCCAGACTCATACAGCTTTACTCCCTCTTCCTAGAGACACCAACAATCACCCTCGCTCTGGGCCCTGATTTCAACCCTGCCTCTTTCCTGATTCCCCCATCACCAAAACAAAAACAAACCCCATGCCATGACTGTATTCCCTTCATACACATGTACTGATACCCTTTCCCACACATTTCAGACCTTCCCTTAACTGAGCTCAAACATACCTGGTTCATAGATGGGAGTTCCTACAAGGCCACATGCTCTTCCCCAGCAAGGGCAGGATATGTGGTTGTTGCTTCAGACTCAATAGTTGAAGCCTGTGTCTTAGCCCCACACACCACATCACAATAAGCTGAAATCATTGCTTTAACCCAAGCACTTACCCTAGCAAAGGGGCACTGAGTTAATATATACACAGACTTGAAGTATGCCTTCCACATTCTTCACAATCATGAAGCAATCTGGAAAGAGGATTTCTCACAACAAGAGAGTCTTCCATCATAAATTTCCACTTGATAAAGGCCTCCTAGAGGCACTGCTC
Source organism: Heterocephalus glaber (assembly GCF_053883595.1). Lineage (NCBI taxonomy): Eukaryota > Metazoa > Chordata > Mammalia > Rodentia > Bathyergidae > Heterocephalus > Heterocephalus glaber. Next base: position 6,888,211 of record NW_028258142.1, on the reverse strand, counting down.
AACCCTAAAACTTCACTCTCCTGACTCACTCCCAGACCCAACATCTTCCCAAGCTCACTTGAATTTTCCAGTAGTCTCCCCAACCTCCCTCCAACTCACCAGAATCTCAGAAGAATAAATGCCTGATCCCTACCTAGCCCTCCACTTAACCCACTTCCTAAAACAAATTTGCCTCAACCTTGCCTAGTTTAACCCCTAGTCTAATCCCTTTGATGCTCTTCTACTCTGGATTGAAGACCTCTTTTTCCAGGGAACTCTGCAAATTTTCCCCAGATGATGTCCTCCTTTTCACCGTTCTTCTCACTCCTTGCTTGTCCATTCCTCTGGCTCAGACCAGTCCTCACCATTCCACCTCACACATCTGTCCATAAAAATAAATGTCTTCTCCCTGCATCATCTGTGGGCTCACTGGGATCCTAGAACTGTTCTATGACGTCTCATAGACCCAAGCCAAAGCCAATACACTAGCCTCCCTCCTCTGCTGGATAAAACACCTTCTCTACCTCCATCCCCAGATTGACTCATTTGAGTCCTCTACTGCTGGTTAGGAGAACATGTCCTCTTCAGTCCCCATATCTACTCCCCCTCTGATGAAATACACCTACTCACCCTTTTCATCTTTCTCTGCCTATCTACACCCCTGCCTAAAGATCAGCTCACACATGTACTGTCATCTTCCCTTCCTGATCACCTCCATACCCCCAGACCTGATATTCCCTGCCTCATCTCAGTTGCCCTGCCTGACTGGACCAATAAAAAAAAGGGCCTGTTTGACTTTGTCTTCTTCTTTATGACAGGACTAATTCTCACCCCATTATGTGCCCTAAAATAAACACCATAACATTCTCTCTCATCCAGGCTAGCCTTTTTGCCTTGCTCCTCCTCACCCTCCTCTTCTCTGTTTTGGCCCAAGACATTTCCCCCAAAATCCCATACCTACAAAAAACCCTAGGTTTGATCCATACCATGTTAGACAAGGCTAATCCTACTCTGGGTCAGGATTGTTGGCTCCGTATCTCTATTTCATTGTTCTCTGATGTACCCACCCACACCCCACATTTACCCTGGACCACAACCCTCTCTGATCACTATTCAGAATTCTAACAAGAGGGAGCCAACCTCCCATCTTACCATACCTTCAAAAATGCCTACCTTCTAAAAAGCAAAGCAAAGGTCTGCCCCCACTGTAAACCCATTTTTGGAACAATAGCCATCCAAATATAACTCACATTCCAGCACCAAGTCTGCATCACTAGATAAATGATATCCAGTATTTCCTTAGGCACATTAGATCCAATAAACTGCAATCTTACCATTACACTATCCTCATCCCAAGGGCACTATACATACCTTACTCAAGTTGAAAAAGCTTATCCATCTAATCAGAGAGAAGAAGACAAGTGGTCAGGGCCACCATCCATCACTATTGACAATGGAAAACCCTCCAATTTTTGCATAGGTCATTCAGACCCCTATATAGATCTCAACTCATGCCCCCTCTTCAGTAAATTGGGACAAAACCCAGCCTCCCCAATGCCTTCTCTTGCCCAACTTTCTGACCAACAGTGAGGGGGCACTCCATCTAGACACCACACTCTTCTAATTACACTAGGAAAATAAAACTCAGGGAGCAAGCCAAATGACACACCTAGGTCAGGCCCCACCGCTGACCAGGGCCACACTAGCACTCTCTAAAGGTTACTGGACAATAATGAAAAGCATCTGTCAGATTTTCCAGTTTACCATCCATAACCACTTCTGCTTGGTCACCTCAGGAATCTTCTGGCTATGCATTATCTCAGCTCAGCTCTGCCTCCCCACTAACTGGACAGGGACATGCACCTTGGTATACCTGAGCCCCAAAATTGATACCACATAGGGAAACCAGAGTTTTAAAGTCCCCACATACACAATTGACAGGAATCACAGACCCAGTATTGATCCCTCTATTAATAGGCTTGGGGGTTCCACCCCTCCCAGCCAGAGGAAGGGGCTTCCAGGCCACTGTTTCACCACTCCCAGCCCAGAGGAAGGGGCTTCCAGGCCGTCATTCCACCACTTCCAGCTCACAGGAGTTACACCATGCAGGCGCTAACAGATCCCCCACACCCCGGTCAAAATGAGAACTCATGTAAACAACTCTCAAAACCAAACTCCCAGATCACCTACAGCAACCCCAAAGGGAAATGAGATGGAAAACTCTGATACTCAACCACCTAGACTCCCTGACCAGGCAGCAAAAGAGGATCTGGAAAAAATGAAATCAGAAATAATTTCTCACACAACAGCAGAGATTGTGCTCTTAGTGCAAGACATGATTAATAGAGAGGAGCTGAGGAACATGATGGAATCCCAACATTAGAAACAAATGAAATCCATAAAACAGATGCAAACAGATCTCCAAGAGATCAAAAACTCCACTGGAAGTCTAAACAGCAGAATGAGCCAATGTGAGGGTAGAGTTTCAGATAAAGAAGATAAGATTGCAATTAGTGACCAGGAAAAGAAAAATTGTTTCAAAATTGTAAGGGACCAAGAGAAATCAATCCAGCAGCTGCTAGATGATGTAAAGAAGAATAACATAAGACTGATTGGAGTCAAGGAAGAACCAGGAGAGAGTGCAGATGACATAAAAAAAACTGTTCACAGAAGTAATGGCAGAAAATTTCCCAAGCAGGGGAAAAGAACTTGACATACAGATAAGAGAGGCATATAGGACTCCAACTAGCCTTGATCAAGAAAAATCAACACATAGGAATATAATTGTAAAGGTTCCAGAAATCCAACAGAGGAATAAAGTTCTACAAGCAGTTAGAGAAAAGAAACAAATCATAGAAAGAAACAAAGAAAAACTAACAGAATCACAGCAGACTTCTCAATACAAACCCACAAGGCAAGAAGAGCTTGGAGTGACGTATTCCAAGCCCTAAAGGAAAACAGCCTCCAACCCAGATTGATGTCCCCTGCAAAACTATTTTTCAAAATTGATGCAGAAATAAGATACTTTCATGACAAAGAGCACCTTAGGAACTTCATGAGTACCACACCAGCAGTCCAAAACATTTTAGACAATAACCTAGGAACAGACAATGAGGATCACAAGCCCAGGAAGCACAGCAGAATGAACCCATCAGGCACAACAAGAAAATAAATGTAAAGGGAGAGAATTCAACAAAAAGAAAAAGTCATGACAATGATAAGTCAATATGTATCTCTTATAACCATCAATGTTAATGGTCTAAATTCACCAATCAAAAGAAATAGACTGGCAAAATGGGTCAAGAAGCAAAATCCACTAATATGCTGCATTCAAGAAATACACTTAATTCAAAAACAAACTCATAGATTAAAAGTTAAAGGGTGGAAAACAATACTCCATGCAACGGGAACCCCCAAAAAAGCAGGAGTAGATATCTTCTTTGCAGATCAAGTAGATTTCAAACCAATACTGACTAAGAGACACAAAGAAGGACACTACATCCTTATAAAGGGAACAATAAAACAGGAAGAGATGACAATTGTAAATATCTATGCACCAAACACTAGTGCGCCCAACTATATAAAACAAATACTAGTGGACACAAAAAGTCATGTATGCACTATTACAACAGTAGTGGGGGAACTCAATACCACATTGTCACAAATAGATCAACTAGACAGAAAATAAGTAATGAAATACTAGAATACAATCGAACTCTTGAACAAATGAACTTAATAGATGTTTACAGAGTCTTCCACCCCACAAAATCAGAATACACATTCTTCTCAGCTGCACATGGGTCATTCTCAAAAATAGACCACATACTCATACATAGAACATGTTTAAGTAAGTGCAAAGGAATTCAAGTTATCCCCTGTATATTATCAGACCATAGTGTGATGAAATTGGAGATCCATAGCAAAAGAAAATGCAAAGATTTCACAAACATATGGAAATTGAACAACACACTTCTGTATACCCACTGGGTCACAGAGAAAATTAAAGAAGAAATCAGATAGTTCCTTCAATTAAATGACAATGACAATACAACATATCGGAATCTATGGGACACAATGAAAGCAGTATTATGAGGGAAATTCATAGCAGTGAATGCACATATTAGAAAAACAGAGCAAGCCCAATTAAAAAACCTGATGCTGAACCTCAAGCTTCTAGAAAAAGAAGAGCAGGACAAGCCCAAGGCCCACACAAAGGAGGAAATTATAAAGATCAGAGCAGAAATCAATTCAGTGGAGACTAAGAGAACAACACAAAAAAATTAATGAAGCCAAGAGTTGATTCTTTGAAAGAATAAACAAAATTGACAAAACCTTAGCCAACCTTATCAGAAAAAGGAAAGAAAAGGCCCAAATCCATGCAATTAGGAATGAAAAGGGTGAAATTACAACAAACCCAGCAGAAATCCAGAGGATCATCAATACCTACCTCCAGAACCTGTATGCCAATAAGATGGAAAACACAGAAGAAATGGACAGATTCCTAGAAACATATGAATTATGAAAGTTGAACAAAGAAGACCTAAAAATTCTAAACAACCCAATATCAACCAATGAAATTTAAAAAGTAATTAAAATCTTAACAACTAAGAAAAGGCCAGGTCCTGTTGGCTTCACTGCTGAATTCTACAAGACATTTAGAGAGGAACTGCTGCCACTACTGTTTAAACTCTTCAATGAAATTGAATGGGGAAGAATACTCCCAAATTAGTTCCTGGAAGCAAGCATCTCCTTGATCCCCAAACCAGAGAGAGAAACAACCAAAAAAGAGAACTATAGGCCAATCTCACTAATGAACATAGATGCAAAAATCCTTAATAAGATACTGGCAAATACAATGCAGAAAGTCATCAAGAAGATCATACACCCTGATCAAGTGGGATTCATCCCAGGGATGCAGGGATGTTTCAACATACGAAAAATCAATACATGTAATACACTATATCAATAGAGCCAAGGACAAAAACCATATGATTATCTTCATAGATGCATAAAAAGCATTTAACAAAATCCAACATGTATTTATGATCAAAACCCTACAAAAAATTAGAATAGATGGTCTCTACCTCAATCTAATAAAAGCCATCTATGAAAAACCAACAGCCAGTATCATACTAAACGGTCAAAAACTGAAATACTTCACACTAAAATCAAGGCAAGGATGTCCACTATCACCACTTCTGTTCGATATAGTTTTGGAAACATTAGCCATAGCAATTAGACAAGAGAACGATATAAAAAGAATAAAGATAGGAAATGAAAAAGTTAAATTGTCATTATTTGCAGATGACATGATACTCTATATAGAAGACTCCAAGAACTCCACCAAGTCTTCTAGACTTAATAACCAAATTCAGTAAAGTAGCTGGACACAAGGTCAACACACAAAAGTCAATAGCTTTCCTCTACACGAACAAAAAACTCACTGAGAGAGAAATAGGGCAAACAATTCCTTTCACAATAGCATCCAAAAATCTGAAATACCTAAGAATCAACCTAACAAAAGAAGTCAAAGACAGCTTCTCTGAAAACTATAGCACTCTGAAAAGAGAGATTGAAGATGATATCAGAAAATGGACAGACATCCCCTGCTCCTGGGTAGGAAGGATCACTATAGTGAAAATGGCCATACTTCCAAAAGTGCTATATAGATTCAATGCAATCCCAATGAAATCCCAGCAGCATACTTCACGGACCTTGAGAAAACAATCCAAAAATTCATTTGGAACAAGAAGAGACCCAGAATTGCAAAAGCAATTCTAGGTAACAGAGACATGACAGGGGGTATCACAATCCCCAACCTGCAATTGTACTACAAAGCTACTGTGACACAAACAGCATGGTACTGGCAAAGAAACAGACCTGAGGACCAGTGGCACAGATTAGAAGATGCAGAAACAATTCCAGACACACTCAGCCATTTCATCTGCATTAAAGGAGCCAAACACCCTCGCTGGAGGAAAGATAGCCTCTTTAATAAATGGTGCTGGAAAAATTGGGTTTAAACTTGCAAAAGTTAAAACTAGACCTATACCTCTCTCCATGCACTAAACTATAATCAAAATGGATTAAAGGTCTAAATATTAAAATAGAAATGCTGAACCGGCTGGAACAGTGGTTAGGTAGAACACTTGAAGACATTGGTGTAGGAAAAGATTTTATGAACAAAACATCGGTTAGCTGTGAATTAGCACAAACAATCTAAAAGTAGGATCTCTTCTTATTAAAAAGCTTCTGCACACCAAGAGAAACCACCAGCAGTGTGAAGAGACAACTCACAATGTGGGAAAAAATCTTCACCTGCTGTTCCTCAGACAAAGGTCTACTATCTTGAATCTATAAAAAATTTTAAAAGATCAGACCTCCCAAATTTAAAGACCCAATCCGAAAATGGGAATCTGAGTTGAACACACATTTCTCAGACAAAGTAGAAATAGCAAATAAACATATGAAAAAATGTTCAATATCACTGGTCATTCAAGAGATGCAAATGAAATCAATGTTGAGATTCCACCTCACTCCAAAGAGAATGGCTGCTATCACGAAATCAACCAATAACAAATGCTGTCAGGGCTGTGGACAAGAGGAATCCTCCTCCACTGCTGGAGGGAGTATAGACGGGTG